>NW_010103546.1:4492-5331 GCF_000699245.1 Pterocles gutturalis | reverse complement strand
CCGACAGCCCGGGACCGTGTGGAATGGGAGGGCCCAGGGAGCCGCTCATCTCAGCCCTGGTGTCAAGAGACCACCGAGGGGACAAGGACGCCGTGTCCAGCCGGCATCCTCCTCTTCCTCTCCGGGGACGCGCGCTCCCAGAACCTCCCATCCCATCGCCGCCCTTGCAGTGGCCTGTGCTTGTCCGACCCCCCTGAGCCCGGTCGGTTCTGGCAGGAAACTGAACCAACCAAAACAGCGTGGGGGCACGCTGCTCGCTGTGTGAGTGGGACGAGCTCAGGGAAAGGGCTGGGGAGCAGGGGCCAGGGCCACACCTCTGGTGGCACTGCACAGCTCCAGGTGACACCCCAGGACCGGAGGAGGGAGACAGCCAGGGAAGGGTGAGAGCACGAGATGAGGCAAGGCAAAAGTACGTGGAAGGAGACCATCCCGGCAATGCCGAGGAACAGGCTGTCCCCATTTGCAAGTTCACAGTAAAAGTGCTGAATCATAACAAAGATTTTAAAAAGTTACTGAGAAATCCCCACTTTAAGTTTTCAACCTCACTTCTTCCTGCCGTGTTAAATGAGAGGAGAACAAAACCTGAATATTGCAACAGTCCCCCAAAGCAGAGCCTCCTGTTTACCCTGCTGGCGGCCTTGGCGCCGCTGTCTGTGGACACGGATTTATTGTCACCTCGGCTCAGGGGTCACTGTCACCTGTTCATTGCTCTGCCGTTGCATCACGCCTGTGGAGGTCAGTGACACGTGAGGGCTGCTCTTCAGCCACAGACCCTGGAAGCTCTCTGCAAAGCTGATCAGCCTCCTCTAGCAGCAGCAGCCTGGATGGCCACTGACCCC
>NW_010103546.1:0-4447 GCF_000699245.1 Pterocles gutturalis | reverse complement strand
GCCAGCCCCGCCAGCGTGCCAAAAGCACGGCTGCTCCACCCCAGGGAGTCACCTGGGGGGAGGAAAGGGGAGAACTCTGACCTGCCCTGCTCTGCTCGTGCTATAAATATCTCACGCCAGGGATCAAACGGAGATGCCTGCTGAGTAGCACAAGTATTCAGAACGGACGAGAGCACTGTTTCTGAACAGGCTGTCTGCACCAGGCTTGGTGGCTGCTCAGACCGTCTCCCGGGCGTTTTGCTCTGCAGAAGCCCTCCAGCTCCACAATCCCTGCTTCCATAGCTCTGGTCTTTTACATAGCGAGAGAAACTTCTCTTTTAAAAATATCTCCTTATTTGGGCAAAACCAACAGAAAGAACCATTTCCTGGCTCGAGGCAGTGGATGCACAGAGCCATTTTCCCCTAGACATAGTGACCACTGCTCTAAAATTAGTGACACAGAAACAGACCCTGGGGTCCCTTCACTGGGAACACGGCTCTAAAGAAGTCTTTAGGTCACAGCCCATCAGCTTCCAACACCCTACAAAACCCCGCGGCAGGCTTCCCCGTGCTGCGGCTCACTCAGGAGCTGTGCTGCAGCCCTGCGCAGGATGCTCTGCACGGGGACCCGCTGCTGGGGCAGCAGCTCTCCTCGGAGACACCCGCGGGCCAGAGACGGGATGAACGCCCTTTCAGAGCCCGTCAGTATACAGTTGGGCAATAGAGCTGCAAGGATGAAAACCAAATATTGCACCACAGAGGTATTTAACAAGTGAATGAGTTACAGAAAGGGCAGGTGGAAGCCAGGACTCGAGCGTCCCTGTTTCGGTCACCCACCTGGATGTCCCGGGCTCGCTCGTAAGACTGGTAGGCAATCTTCTCCTCCATGCTGGCCAGCTCCTGCTTTAAATTGAGGATCTCGTTCTGGTGGAGCTCCGTCAGGTCGTTTAGCTGTTCTTCGAGTCTTTCACATCTGGAAACGATACACACAGTACAGCAGCTCCAATGAGAAGAAAATGGCAAAATTACACCAGTAACCCTGGGGCAACGAGCATCGGAGACTTTTTACGGAAAAACAGCGTGGCCACCTCAGTCTACAGAAGCACGCGTTATAACGTAGGGCTCTCTCACCGGGAACTAAGGAAATCCTTTCTATCAGGTCAGGTAATGTTATTCCTGTTGCTGTCCTGGGGAAAAACCACACAGAGTGGTTCAATGACAACTGTCAAGTGATGCCAGAAATAAAGGACAGAACTAGAGAAAGTTATTCCCCAAACTTTTGTTTAAACCAAACAGTTCCCTTCTAATGCCAGAAGCTCTGAAGCATTTTCATCAGCAGGCAGACAAACGACAGAGGAATCAAACGTGACCGACACCTCAGAGAACACGCCGGTCCTGCCTGCTCCTCACACGTGAGGTCACACGGATGTCTTTGATTCAGCCTGACGAGCCAAAGTCGTCACGTCATTTATAACGAGGGCACACCAGCCATTACCGCGCAGGCTCATTTCTCAGCTTGTCCCTGGTGAGAGCAGCAGAAGAGGGCTGCCCAGAGAGCCGAGTTCGGACAGTTCCCAGACTCCACTCTGTTCCTCCCTGAGGGAGATTTAAAGGGACTCAGCGATGGCTCCGTGATGTCACTGCACCACCTTCAAACTCCATCGGGGATGCTTTGCATCTGTACGTAGCACTTCACTGTTGGAATCTCAAGTCCAATTTACAAGCAACTCATGCTTCAATACCCTTTAAAATCAGGCAAGTATTTGTATTTCTTCCAAAGGCAGAGGCACAGGGAGAGCCCGGCCACAGCCGTCCCCACCACCCGCTCCCACCGTGCTTCCCGCTGGGTTCCCATCCCCGCTCCCTACGAGCGATGGCTCTGATGGGAACCCAGGAGCGGGTGCAGCTCCCGCAGCTGCTGGGGTTCTCCCACTCCCATCTCCGCTGCCCGTCCGCTCATCGCAACAGCATGGGCAGAGCAACGCTTCTCATCTGACCGCGGTAACAACACCCGAGAAATTTTTAAGGAATCCAACACAGAGATAATTCCTTTTTAAACTTCAGTTCCCCTCTGACTCCATCTGAATTTTATTTATATACACATACATCTATAAAGTGAATAAATAATATTTAACTAGAATGAAGAATTTAATTACAAGTTCTGAAACCAAGACAAAAATTCTGCTTCCCCCCAATATTTTTTTGGTGCTTCACAAGCTAAATATTCAGAATCCGCACGCACAAGCTAGCCTTTGAAAGTAGTCTTGAGGTTTTGTTTTTGACTGAAACGTCTGAAGGGAATTTTCATTTACACTGCCAACGTAGCACTGGTTTAAACTGAGGAGGAGTCGGGCACAGCACGGCGGGGTCCGGTCAGCCCGTGGCCAGACCAGCACGGCCACCCGCTGCCCTGGCTCAGCCAGAACGGTGCCGCTCCAGCTCTGCAGCCCCGGCGGGAGGCACCAGAGAACTGGTTCCCCAGGAACAACAAGCTGCAAACAAGGGAACAGCCATGTGAAGACTGGCTAATTAAGAAGGAGCCCAGATAATTAATACTGCCATTTGTTCCCACCCAGCTTAAAGAAAGAAAAAAACAACAACCTGCTAACAACAACCAAGAAATTACAACTAAACCCAGCCTAAGGCCCCACGGGAGCATCATATACATTCAGTTTGTTAATGTATTACAAAATTCCCCAGCGGGTTTATTACACAAAAAGGGACCGGAGCATTTCTGAAAATATCGTGATTAACCTCCGCCCACATCAACGCCCTTCATAAAACGGCTGTTGCCAGGCAGCTTAAATCCTGTTCGCTAACAAGAAACAATTGTATTTTAATAACTTCAAAACTACCTCAATCTACAGGAAACATAAGGAAATCCTGCAAATCCGTACAGTCAAGAGTTCAAGCATAACGCGATTAGCACAAGGGCTGGCTCCGCTCTCCCTGCCCCGAGCGCAGGACCACGGGCTCGTCCCCGAACCGCGCTGCGTCGCCCTGCTGGGCCCCAGGGCTCTGGCACCCCGGGATCATTGGTGCCTTCAGAAACCGGGGTGTTGGGCAACTGCTGGAATTGGGTTACTTAAAAAAAACACACAAAACCCCCACAACAACAACAAAACCCAACAAACCAAAAACCCCAAGCCTCACAACCTCCCCAGCCTTGTTTTTGAAATCACACTTCCTCCATTTCACTCCTTGTCCCTTTATCTACAATTCAGAAAATTATTTTTCTTCCTGCTGTTTTCTGCTGGTGTCCAAATCTGCAAAGCTGAGCGGGGTTCATGTCACTGGCAGGGCCCAAAGCCAGCGTCTTCCGGCTGAAGGATGGTTCACGTTGAATCGGAGGCATTACAAAAAGGGACAGGACACCCCTCGAGGGGGTTAGGACTACACCCGCCCCTCCCCCTGTATCGCAGTGGTGCCAGCGGCTGCGCCACGGACCCTCAGCTGGTCTGCGGACACAGCAGTGCCCTGAACGAGCAAACCCCGCTTTACCTCAGGTACAGAAAATTCCTCAACCGGAGTCCAAGAACTGCTTTTTCACTAGCTACAATATGAATTTTCTCCCAGAAATCACTAGCCTCTAGACTGAGGAGCTCCAGCACAGCAGCTTGTCTGTGCAACAGACCAGGGACGAGTGTCCCGAGCATCTCAGCACCAGAGATGTTCCCGTGGAAGACCCCCGAGAGCTGCCGGGGTGCTGGGCTGGAGCTCTGCACGGGAAAAGCCGTGTCAGCTTCCACGGGAGCATCTGCTGAGGCTGCCTGGGAGTCAGGGAACCGATCCGAGACAGGCTAAGGAACACCAGGATGACCACCTCATTTTTCAAAGAGCATTAAGGCATTTTCAGGCAACAACTGCAAAACACAGGCTAATCCAGGCTGTGTGAGGGAGAGACGTGATGAAAACACATTTTATCTGCACGCAACCAGTGCTCCGGCGAGCAAAGGGACTCTGACCAAACTGATGCTAGAAGATCACCACAGCACAGCGTTTCATACCTCTCACTGAGCATCTCTCAAGAGGGACTCTTTTTGTTATAGCTGTGTCATACAAACTCTCACCTGATCTTTTTATGGTGAATCCACTTTTTTACGCTACTGAACACACTGCTTCAGTAGCAGAGCAACAGCTAAAAGCAACAACCCTCTGCAATATACCCCAAGGACACTCCCTCAGACCTCCGAGGTTTAGCGTGTTTGATCTATTTTAAAATAAATCCTGAGAACAGACTGCAGTCCAACAATCAGACTACAACAAAATTCAGATAAATTAACGGAGCAGCGTCTAGTGCTTTGGCTGGGGGGTTTATCCTGAGCAGAGCGTGGGAGACCGAAATGCCCTTCCCGAGGATGCCGGGCTCGGGAAGAAACCCAAACCCTGGGACTGGCCGCACTCCAAATACGTGAGCTCATGATTGCGCCGTGTACAAACAGGTTCCTAAAGGGACACGCAAGATGCA
>NW_010103545.1:14530-21601 GCF_000699245.1 Pterocles gutturalis | reverse complement strand
ATCAGCCACCACCTCCATCATCCCCTTACCCCCGCGAGTGTCCCAGGGTGATGTTTCTTCCCTTGGTGACATATTGCCCTTTGAGCACAGATACAACAGGGAGGGACCTTCTGTCCCAGTCCTGTCTGCAGGGCCCTTTGTGGGGGCAGGAGGACCCTAGAGCTGGGAAAGGGTCTGCGCCATAGCCTGGGTATGGTCACCCCACCTGTCCCTGGGGCAGCTGGCCTTGTTCCTGGGGGACAAAGTGGGGCAAGGGGCAGCGGTGGCATGGGGGCAGCCCTGTCCCTGCCCTGACACACCAGTGCTGGAGCTGGGAATGGCCTTCATGCCCCATATGGGACTTGTCCACGTGGGGATAGGCAGTGCTAGCAGGGTCCCCAGGGGAAGCTGTGCATGCCAAGTGGTGCTGAGCCCTGGTGACAGGTGCCTGGCTCCCCCATGGTCCCTGTGGTCTGTGATTGAGCAGCCAGGCAAGGGCTGGGATGCTGTTAAAAAAAAAGGTGTAGGAGCTAAATATAACCCTGTTGTCTGTGCGAGGATGTGTGCTCCAGGCACGTGGATGCCTCGGTTTGCCCTCCTGCATGACCTTGGCTGGGTCCCTTGCTCCCCCGCCCCTGTGTCCCCTCCTCTCCTGCCTGTTGCTGTGGTGCCTGTGGGTCTGTCAGCGTCTCAGGCGTCCTGCATCACAGTCCTCACTCCTGGCGTGTTCCCCCAGCCCTGTTCCCCGTCTCCCCTTGGCTCTCCCAGCGAGACAGCCAGACCCATCTGCGTGCTCAGAAATGGGGCAGCTAGACCTGTTGCCCCAGACCCTGCCCAGGAGAGGGTTGTGGGGACCTTGGGGTGCTCAGCCATGGTGGTCCCCATGGGGCAGACACTCATGTGGGGCACAGAGGACAAGTCTGAGTCATCCCCATCCTGGATGTTTAGCCATTGCCCAGTGTCCTGTCCCTCCCCATGTCCCCCCCTGGGAGCTGAGTGCCTTTTAATATCTGTGGCCTGTTTCCTTAGCAACTGCATTAAGCAAATCGATGGAGGTGGTGTCATTGGAATGGGAGGGCATGCCTCCTTCCCCCTCCGGCCCCCCCATCCCTGCCATATCCCCCACGCCTCCCTCCGCTTGGCCTCTCCGCTCTTACTCACAGGCACGGCCCTGCTCTGCCTGGGCTCTCAGCTGTCAGCTCCTCAAGCCACCCGCCACAGCCCGGCGCTGACCCCTTGCTCACCCACAGCTGATGGCAGGCACCCCCATGTAGAGGGGTGACAGCTGATCCCCCCTTGGGGACCGCAGCAGGGGTCCCTGGGGATGTGTGGTCCAACAGCTGTGGCACTGGGGTGAGGGGACTCCAGGACGGTGGTGGGAAGGGAGTGGGGGGGGGGTGGGGGCATGAGACACCCCCACCATGAACCTGGAAGGCCTTGAGATGATCGCGGTGCTGGTGGTCTTGGTCCTCTTCATCAAGGTGCTGGAGCAATTTGGTCTCTTCGAGCCCGTGTCCTTGGAAGGTAATGGGTATGGGTGGTGCTGGATGCTCCGGGGACACGGGGGACAGCCGGTGGGTGTCTGGAGCTGCCCCCAAGGATGCTCTGAGGCTGCTGCATCCATGGGAGAGTCGTGGGACATGGTTTCCATCTGCCGCTCGTAGGGGTGAGCAGGGGGGTCGTGGTATGAGGAGTGCAGTATCCTGCCTGCTCCATGCAAGGTCCCAGTGGCTGGGGACATTGGGAGGGGACAGGGCTGGCAGGGCAGCAGCTGCATGGTGGTGACTTTGGTATGTGCTGGGGTGCTGTGAGCTGGGGCTGTGTGTGAGCATGCAGGTGGGCACCAGGGTGTTTTCCAGCACCTCTACAGGATGAAGTTGTCCCCAGGTCCATGGTCACCTCACCTTGAACAGTGTGCACAAGGTGTCAGACTTGGAACCAGCCTGCAGAGCAGCCAGAGCTGGGACAGGATGGGTCCCTCCTGCACTCCCTGCTCCTGGCTCTCCCCAGAGCACCACCCATGGCCTTTGGGCAGGGTGGGGGGAACTGGGGGTGCTGCCTGGCTGGGGAGGGGCCATGCAAGGTGCTGAGCGGTGTGTGTGGGGCACGCTCAGCAGACCCCAGATCTGTTCAGAGGACTCAGTGCATGGTGGTAAGGTCAGGACCACTTGGCCAGGTGCTGCCTCAACTTCCAGGGGTGTTGGTTGTGTGAGAAGTCCTCCTAGTCCCTGCCCAGCCCCTGCCCATGCCTGCAGACACCCATTTGAAGGATGCTGCAGCCTGCCCATCCCTGGGGTGTCGGGGCACGCACAGGGTAAGGAGGTGACAGGCAGTTTGCCTGGTCCACTAGGTGACCTGGTATGCTCCACTCCAATTCTGCAGCACTGGCTTTCGCACAGGCTGAGCGCGGCAGCAAACGCCAACTCCCCTCCCTGAACAGTGCCAGGGCACCTCTGGGCAGCACCCCTGGGCTGGACCCGTGGGTTGGCTGTGCCTGAGGGTGGGGAGGGAGGGGGCAGATGGAGGGGTCTCTCCCTCTGGGCCTGGGAACCTGTTTGCAGGGCAGGAAGGGTTTTGTTGCTTAACTACTTGTTTTGTCCTGTGCTCCAGCAGCAGTGCTCCTAGATCCTCCTGGATCATGCCGGGAGGGAAACTGAGGCAGGGGCTGAGTTAAGTCCCAGGCATCCTGCTTGTGAGCCCTGGGTCTGGGGGGAGGGCAGGCTGACTGTGCCCAGATTGGCTCCCCTCTCCCCAGTTCTGCTGGGAATTTGGGGCCTCCAAAGAGGCCCCCATGCCTCCCCCAGATCCTGCTTTTCCCCCCTCTCTGTGCTTTTGCTTCCCTGTGCAGTGGCCCGAAGCTTTGGACCAAAGTTGGTGGCATCGATTGTGGCTGCCCTGCAGCATGCTGGCTTCCAGCTGCAGTGGAGACGGGGGAGGCAGAGAGACCCCAGCGCTGGCACCAACACCGCTGGGTTGCACAGCGTGAGGCAGGGGCCACCCCTTGGCCTGTGTGGCTGCTCCTTGCCATGCTCCTCTGACCCCTGGGGCACACTCCTTGTCCCCCTGCAAGTGTCTTTGCTCTGGCCTGAGCCAAGGCAGGAGGTCAGAGATGGGGTGTCCTATGTCCAGTCTTGTCCCCATCAGTTGGCACCCCTCCAGAAGGGACTGGGATGGACAGTGGTGTGTGTGTCTCCCATGAAGGACAAGCCTTACCGCCAGTCCTCTCTTGCCTCCAGGAGGACATGTTGTCACTATGCAGCAGCAGGAGGAACAGCCTCCCCTGTCCCCTGGCACCCACATCCCCATGCTGGGGAGCTGTGGGTCCCTCTGGCTGGGCTGGAGATTTGCCCCAGCTGTGGTGGTGGGAGTGGAACCCAGGTGCCCCAGATTGGCAGCAATTGCTCCCATCAAAAGGTGCCCAGAGGAGAGGGAAACATGTTGCTTTGAGGGGCCGAAATTAGCTGAGGTTGAGCTGAGCCCAGGGTAGTATGCGGGGTGTCTTGTGGGTGAGCAGCTGCGTGTTGGGATGGGGGTGAGATGCTGCTGTGTGGGTCACTAACCTCAGCTTGGGAGGCAGCAGGTAGGAGACTTTGCTCTTTGGGGAAGGTCCCAGACAGTGTCTGTGGCTGGGAAATGCTGAGTCCCCTCCCGAGGTTGTTTACCAGCCGTGCCTGGGCCGGCAGTGACAGCCTGGGGACCGCAAAGAGCCTGAAACCGTACACTAATGGCTGAGGTCTGCTAATGGACATGGGGCCCCGCCACCCGCTCCGGAGCCATCGATATTGCCGGCCGCGCTTTCCCGGCCCTCCCTGCCCTATCCCTGCTGGTCCCCTGCCTGCTCTGCCCAGACTGCGCTGGTGGTGTCCTGGGGATGGTCTGTGCTGGAAAGTGTCATGCCACCACGGTGATGGGCATGGAGCATCTCCAGAGGAGACAGGAAGAATGCACCAGCCTCAGGGACGGTTTTGGTGGAAGCATCTTGTAGCGAGAACCCACCAGCCCCTGGGGGGACTGCGGAGGGGAGGGGAACAATGTGAGGGAACTCCAGGCTTGGTAGGTCCCCAAACTCAGCTAGATAAGGCCCCAAGCAACCTGCCCTCCATTTGGAGCTGGCCTTCCTCTGAGCAAGGGCTTGGATGGGCGTGCTGGTGTCTACACACTCTTGCTCTGTCCCATTGGCACTGTCCCCTCTCAGATCCCATGCAGCCTCGGTGGCACGGCCAGCACTGCTGTCTGGCAGCCGTGGTGGAGCATCTCCTCTGGGTGTGCTGTGCTCCAGGAGCTTTGGGGTGATCGATGCTGGAAGCGGCATTGTTTACCACTTGGCTAATCACTGATAGGCCATGTCACCCCACTGCTGCCCTGCACCACCATGCCTGTCCCCAGCCCTGAATGTCTCCCAGCAGAGACACACACACACTGCCGAGCTGCCTGGGGGTCTCCCAGCCCCCTGCCAAGAGCCTGATTCAGCCAAGTGCTTGGGAGGGGGCAGGCGAAGACAAACACTACCGATTTTGGCTCCTGAAGTGCACCATCAATAATTCAGCGCAGAGCAATTGTCCTGGCTGGCAGGAGGGGTGGCTGGGACGTAAAAGGTGGGAGAGTTGCTTGCGTAGCCCTGCCTCAGATGAATATTAGATGAAGCAGCAGATCGCTATCAGCAAGATAATTGGTGCCTGCTCAGGGCTGGCAGGGCTGTCCCTGCCATAGCCAGGTCAGGGCCATGTGTGGGGCAGGCAGGATTGGGGTTGTCTTGGAGAGCCCCCAACATGGGGTGTGCTGGTCCCTGCCTTCCCTGGGGGCTGCTGCTGCCCCAGAGCTGAGGATGCAGAGGGGGAAGCGGGGCTGAGGAGGGTGCAAAACTTCCCCAGGGCTTGGGGAGGAATGGGAGGAAGCAGCTGCCTGCCTGGGTGCCACCGGCACCCCAAAGGATGCCTGGCAGGAGGGGGCAGGCAGCAAGCAGCATGGCCATCTCCCGGTGCTCGTCTCAGGGAGAGGATCCCTCCAGAGAGGGGAGAAAACAAGCATCGCTTTAGTACTGGTGAGAGCGAAGCCCCGTGCCAATCCCTGCTTTCTTCCTGCTTTTCAGGAACGCCTTTGGCAGGAGCATGGCACTTCCCTGCAGGAGGGACTGGCCCTTCGGGGCATGGTGCCAGGAGTCTCTGGGCTCAGGGCACCATCCAGCCCTGTGTGTTTGACAGACCGGCTCTGGGTTTGGATCCCGGTGTAACCTTACACACTGAGGCATGCTGCAGCTGGGCTGCATCCTGCCAGCGCTGAGGTCTTGGAGAAGAGGATCTCCTGGGAACCCTGCGCTCCCCTCTGTGGAGCATCTCCCATGTGCTCCGCACACAGGGACATCAGCCCTGGTCATCGCTGTGGGCACAGTATGGGCTGCGCTGTCTTGCCCTGCCTGAAGAGGGTGAAGCTGGGGGAGAAGGAGTCTTGGTCCTGGGTCCCCTTGGCTGTGACCCCCACAGCTGGGACTAGGACAGGGCAGCTCTCCCAGCACATAGCTCCCCAAGGACCGCAGTGCCCATGGCATGCACCCCACCAACTGCCACTGCATGGTGTCACGTCCCGCTCAGCCCAGCCAGATGTAATTAGCTTGTTGAACCTCTTCTCCCTCTGGCCTCACTTTAATCACTTTTCACATTGCTTCCCTCCCAATTCCCTCTGGCCTGGCTTGCTCTTTCTGTTGCTGATCTACCTGAAGAGGGGAGCAAGGGGACCCAGCTAGACATGGAGCAGGGACCCCACTCTGCTGCATCCTGCCCCAGAGACAGGCTCTGAGCCAGTGGATGGAGGGGCAGGGAGATCGCTTAGGCACAGGGAGGTGAGAAATCACAGGCTGGAGATGAAGCAGTAAAGCTGGAGAGCAAGACCTGTTGGGACAGCCCTTCTTTGCAGCCCAGCTCCGCAGGTGGAGGGTGAAATGTTGGAGTCCAGTGGGAGAGGCTGGCTTGGAGCTGGCCTGGGGCTCTCTAGCACAGGGCTGTGCTGGGTTGCGGGTTGCTGTGATTGCTCAACAGGGTCTCCTTCACCTCTGCCCTGTGGGCGTCAGGATTAGACCCCAGGACTGGGCACAGGTGGGAACAGAGATGCCCTGGCCAGGGCTCCGTGGGGCTGTGGTCCCCGAAGTGCAGGCAGCAGGAGGTCCCGTGTGTCATCCATACCTGGCTGCAGCATCCTCTCCCTAGGATGCAGGTTAAAGTCTCGGGCACCTGCCCTGGGACTTGCTGTGCCACTGGGGCAGGGGGTGGCCAGATCAGAAGCAGCTTTTAGGTGAGAGAACCATCTCAAAGAGACTTTCTAATAGCCACTGCTGCCAGGCAGGGGTCTCTGCCCTGCTGCCTGCTAGGCAGGGCTTTGGGTGGGCTGTGGGGACCCCCCACCGTGTTTGGCCATCCCACCGTGCTGCCGTCCCTCCGCGCAGCACCCTGGAGTGGAGTGGGGCACGTTTCTCTCCAGCAGCAAGTGGGGTACCCAGGGCTGGGAGTGCCTTCCACATGCCAAAGATCTTGCACGTGGCTGTGACGGACCTGCTGGTGTGGAGAGGTGCGGGTGATCCCCCAGGAGGTGAGGAGGGAAGAGGTGAGGGTGGCAGGTGTCCAGGGAAGTGACCAGCGGATGAGGGTGAGCTCTGAGGCAGGGGGCTCATCACACCATGCTGTGGGTGTGTGCAAGGTGGGGGCACTCTTGGGGGCAGGTGTGGTGGTCTGGAGTGGGGCAGAGAGGCTGTCCTGGGCTGGGTGGCAGCAGGGTCCTAGGGGACAGTGAATGATTGAGCTGCACAGTTGGTGCCACCACGTGCTGCTGTTGGGGTGAGAGTTGGGGGCAACCGAGACTCCTCCGCATACCCATAGGTGCCAGCTCTGCACCCCCTCTGTGGCTTTCCAGGGCTGCAGGGTGCCTGTGCCAGGCTGTGTAGGTGCAGGGTGACAACAGTGGGGTGTCCTCAGGGACTTGAGGTGAGAGCTGGCCCCTAAGTCCCTTGGGCACATGCCTGGGCTCTCCCCTCCCCGGCAGCCTGGGTGCCCCGAACGACCCCGCAGGGTGCTGGGTGGGAGGAGGAAGGGCGAAGGCAGGTCT
>NW_010103545.1:0-14490 GCF_000699245.1 Pterocles gutturalis | reverse complement strand
TAGGGCTGCGTGTGTGGGGGATGTCGGTTGCTGGGGTGCCCTGGGGCCTTCAGGGGCTGCAAACGGTGGGCGTCATCCTGCTGCTCTGCTCCAGCCTCAAGCTACTCCATGCCCTGGGCATCATCGACCTGGCCAGGGCAGGTGGGACGGAGATGGGGATGGGGATGTGGTTGCAATGGGATGGGGATGTTGTGGTGGAGGCGCTCCTTACCTCTTGTCCCAGGGGCTGCAGTGTGCTTGGGGGAGGTTTGGAAGAATTCATGTGTTTTGGGGGCGTTTGGGGGAGCATTAGGGTGTGGGAGGGTGTCTGGGGTGTGGGGGGACATTAGGGTGTTGTGAGCTGGGGAGATGGAGGTGTCTGAGGGTTGGGGTGTGGGGCTGTTTAGGAGTGTTGGGGTGCTTGGCGGGGCACTGGGGTGCAGGGGTGTCAGGGGTGTTTGGGGGTATCTGGGGACATAAACGTGTGGAGTGTTGAGGTGCCTGGGAGCATTAGGGTGGGGGGTATCTGTGTCTGGAGGCATTGGGGTGCTGTGATGTGTGGGGTGCTTGGGGACCGGGACTGTCTGGGGTGTTGGAGTCTCAGGGCATTGCGATGCAGAGGGCTGGGCTTTGTCGGGTGATGGGGAAAAGGGCTGCGGGGGCCTGGGGAGAGGGGTAGGAGCTAGGGGCAGGAGGGATGGATGTGGGGTGCAGCACCATGCAGGGAAAAGCTTTCCCCACAGCTGCAGGAATCGGCAGCTGTGGGGTAGTGTGGCTAAACAAGGCAGGAGCCCCTAGCCCCTTCACCCTCCCTGGGGGGCTCTTCCAGGGTTGGGGAGGAAGGTGTTGCCATGGGCACTGAGCTCCCTGGATTGGCAGGTGGGTGCTGAGGATGTGGCTGGATGTGGCCAGGCACGAGGACCCAGAACATGTCAGAGCGAGGGGTGCAGGACCTGTTGGTTGTGCCTGGCAAGGGCGGGAGCGCAGAGCTGCAGGGTGCTTCTGACTTGTCTGCTCTGGCTGCCTTGGCTGTGCTGCGGACAGCCTTGGCTCAGATGAGGGCTGCCAACAGACTTTGCACAGTGCGATTTGGGGTTTGTTTGTACCAATCCCTCTGCCTCCTGGCTAATGCTGAGGATGCTGCAAGATGAAGGGGCTGCAGGTTGCATCCTCCGATGGGATGGGAGCTGTGACGGGAGGATGTGCAGATAAAGTGATCAGAGGAGCAACTGGTGGCTGAACACAGACAGGGGAAGAGAGTGCTGTGCCCACGATGTGCTTTCAACCCCCTTGCATCTGAGCTGCCTGGGGTCTGTCTGGGCTGTGGTTGAGGCATCTCCGGGCTTTGTCCCTGTGCCTGACTGGGGAGAGTACGGTTGGCATCTGGGTAACAGGTATACAGAGCAGTATCAGCCCTCTTACAGGACATGCTGCCTGCAGCCAGGAGGAGCTGCTGCTCTGCTGGGGCAATTCTTGGGCAGCTCATCTGGCACCTTGGATGCCCTAGTTCCTGCTGCCAGAGGTGTTCCTGCCGTGAAGGCAATGATGGGGACAGGGCAGGATGTGTCCCTGTGCGTGGGTTTTGTGGCAGGGCTATGCACACGGCTGTCCCAGTCCCGCAGCACCTGTTTGGGGAGCCCCTGAGCTCCACAGTCCCTTTGCACCTGTATCCCATCCCATTCCCTGCTCACAATATTTTGTATGTGGTGTGGCCTGAGGAATTATTATTCTGCCAACATCTCCTCCAGGCACAGCCAGGCTGTCCGGGAGCACTGTTGCAGGCTGGAGATAGGATGGGGACAGCATCACTGTGAGCCCTTCTCAGCTCTTCAGCCCCTTCTGGCCCATGCCCCCATCTCCCTTGGGTCCTGTTCAGCACAGGGGTCATGCAGCCACTCTCCCCTCTCTGGCACTGGGGAACATCCCAGCCGTGAGTATCTGCTGTCCCATGCACCGCAGGTCTCATGCGGCAGCTTTGCTACTCCCAGCTCCTTCAGCCCTGCCGGCTCTGGGCGTCTGGGCTGTGGCTGCCGCTGTCCCACCCCTAGGACAGGGACTCTCCATCCATCCCCCGCCTGGGGAGATGCCAGTTCTGATTTCATTCCCCTGATGGATGACCGTCTGGCCCCAGCAGCTGCTGCAGGCGCCTTGGCCCTGGTTACACTCGTCTCTGTCACCACTGACTGATGAGGGTCATTTGCAGAGCTGCTGCTGGCAGGACCCATTGGGTGCTCTCCCGCTGCAGTGGCTGGAGGACCTCACTGTCTCTCCTCCCGCCAGCCTTCCGAGCAGACCCTGGAGAGCTGTGAGCTCCTGGGCAGGAGGTGGCACTGCCCAAGGATGAGTGCTCCCCGGAGGGGGAGCAGAGCTGGGGGATCCTGCTGGGAGCTGAGCCTTGCACAGGGATGATCATGAGCCACAGGTTGTAGGGGCAGCAGGGCTCAGCATCGCTGCCCAGATGGACCCAGAGCCATGACCTGGCAGGGGGAGCTTGGAGATGTGCCTCTGCTCTGGCCTCCCACAAAAAGGTGATGCTCTGGGAGGGGATGGAGGCTCTTCTACTGAAAAGAGCATGTTTTGGGAACTGCTGACCCCTTCCTCATGCCCCATCAGGGTTTGCACTGCCCCTTCTTCTGGCTCACCCCCCTACCCTGGCTGGGATTCACCCTCCTGCTTCCCAACCAGGCTATCTGAAAAGGCAGAGGATCCCCTTGCCCAGCTGCCTCCTGCTACCCAAACCCTGCTCCTAGGGTGCTGGGCATATTGTCCCTGGAGTACCAGCTCCTCCTGACCTCCTGACTGACCCAGTGTTGCCCCACAGGGCCAAGCAGGAGCTGTGGGAGCTGTATGACCCACCCCATGGCTGCTGGTGCTCTGCTCCCATCCTGGAATGGTGCCATGCCCGAGCGCTAGGCTGGGGACACTTGGGGGGTCTCGCTGCTGTGGGATGCACATCGTGATGATGCGTTTGTTGACAGGTTAGTGAGTGTGAGGGGGCAGTTTTGGCACTGCCTGTTGTTTGGTTATTGTAGGGTCTTTTCTGGCAGGAGGGTGCTGTGGAAGGGGTGGGTTGCTCTCCCCAGCCAGCTGTCACTGGAAGGGTGCCGGTGGCTGTGGTTCTGTGGGGAGGGCAGGGATGTGGTTATGCATTGGGCTGACCCTGGCTCCTGCTTTCTCTCTGGGGAGCTCAGGCTTGGGTCCTGCCTGGGATGACACCCCCCTTCCCAGCAGCGTGTCACCTCATGACATGGCAGCACTGGCTGGATCCAGCTCCAAGGACACATCAGCTGCTGGTGGCTCAATACAAAGTGGTCGATGGCTGTCCCAGTGGCGGTCACTGCTGCGGTCAGGGATCCACCCGCTGTGAGTTCCTTCAGAGTCAGTGTCCAGCAGCCTCTGGGATTAATTTCAACAGCGTGTGGAGGTGGGGATGGGAAATCCCTTTCCCTTTTGGTGGTGCCCAAGGATGGAGGCTCGGTTTGTGTGTGCATGTGTTTTGAAGTCACTGGACTGTGGAGTGATGCATGGGAAGTGACAAGCCACTTAACCTGGCAGACCTCCCGCTGCAGATAAAACAGTGCCAGCCCTTTCTGCTGCCTTGTTCTGTGCCAGCCACTTGACAGCTCTTGCAGAGGGGTGGAGTGCAGAGCAACATCTGGAAAAGGAGCTGTCGCTGGCAGGGACAGGGATTTGTGCTGTGGATGTCCTGTGTGCCCAGTGTGGCAGAATGTGGCTGGGCTCTGCTCCCCATCTTTGGGCAGAGCTGTTTACCGGCAAGGGGGAGCCCAGGGAGCACCCAGTCTTGCTCATGGTTTAGATGCTGGGGACAGCATGTCCTCCCCAGCAAAGCCCTCGGGTGCACCAAAGCCAGGACAGCAAAACCCCAGCCCTGGTCACCCCTCTCCTGTTGTTAAGCTGCATGTGCTCAACGTGCTCCCTCTCCTGCCCTGGGGCCCCTGGAATCGGGCCCTCTTCGGTTTCCTCCTTAAGAAAACACCCATGTTCTTTATTTTTTTTTCTTTTTCCTTCTTTATAACAAACTAAAGTGTAACTTGCACCCGACCTGACCTACTGCACGTGCCTGTACCTGCTGCCCCTGTGAGTCCAACCACAGTTTACTCTCTGTTGCATCTCTCTCGCTGTGTGGTTTCCCTCCTGCCCTGCTCCCTCCCCTGGTCCATCACCCTGGCTCTGGGTGTTGCTCTGCCCGCACAGTCCTGTCTCCCTGGGTGAATGGGCTGCTCCTGCCTCCCAGGTCTGTTTCCACAGCTCGGCTCTGCGGAGAGACCTGGCCCCAGGGCATCCTTGGAAGGCTGAAAGGTGCAACTTCCCTTTCTCTCTGCAAATTAAAGCCCTGGAAAAGTAGCTGAGACAAAATCATATGTTAGGCACAACTGGTGCCCCCTTCTAGGAAGAAAAAAGCCTTTTTCCTCACCTGCTTCCAAACACCAGAGTGCAGTCCTGCCAGTGCCAAGATCCTGGCCCTCACCCTTGCCTCTGTTGCCCCATGACAAATCCCAGGAGGTGCATTCATGCATCCCTACGCAATTGCACTTCACTGGTGCTGTTATGGATGCTACTTCCCTGGGGACAAGTTTGCTTGCTCTGAGTGGCCTTGTGTGATGTCCTGCTGGGACAATGACCTCCTGGAGCTGTTCTCCATTGCCCCAGAGTGATGGGGCTGCCTGCCCCAGCCTGCCGCCTTGGTGTGAACTCAGAAGGGTCCCAGCTCCTGCCTGTGGGCACTTGGGGACTGACCTGCCTAACAGTGGCTGCTGGAGATAGCCCCATGTCCCTATCCCAGAGCTGGGTACCACACAGAACCATTTCCCCAGCGCCTGGGGCTCAGTTCAGAGAAGTCCCACCTACTAGCTCCATAGAGAAACAACCCACAACCAGGGCTTGGGACTTGTAGGTGTCATGACCTGCTGCTTGCAGATGTCCAGGGCGCTTGGAGCAAATGGGGTGTCAGCAGAGCTCCAAAGGGACCTTGCACCATTCATCCCATCCATGGCCTGTGCCTGTGTCTGCCTCTCTTTGGGGGCTGGAGCCTGGCATGGTCTTCATCCCCTCCTCCTTATCCCTTCCCCACTCCGTGCTGCATTTGCTGGCTTGAGGCACTGCAGGGAGGGAATGGGTCTGTGGCTGTGGGGCAGTGCCAGCTGGGAGAGATGGGGATGAGTGAAGCCATTGGGGTCCGGGTTGGGGTGTGTGTGGGGTCTCTGCAGTGGGGGGACCTGATATTAACGCAGGGCCACTTGGAAGCAATAACCGTGGGCAAGGCTGACGTGGGGAGCCCCTCACCCTGCCCCATAGCCTGGCTGAGGCAAAGCCCTGAGCCCCATACCCTTCTGGCTGTCCCAAAGCAGAGCCCTGGGCTTGGATCCCAGTGCCGCGCTGGGGCTGGGGTGCATGCTGCAGTCTGGGCTGCATGGCTGGTGTCGGCGCATGCTTTGTGTTCAGCTGTTGAGTGCCAGCAGGATCAAATCCGGCCTGAGTTCTGGGGAGGATGCAATGCCCTGGCTCAGCTGCAGGCTGTTTCTTGGGCTCCATCCAGCCCTGCCTCCTTTCACAGCCCCGCGGGGATGGGAGGGTCCCAGAAGGCAGGTATTTGGCCTCAAAATAAAGGGCAGAGTCCAGCCCTGCCATCTCCTGGGACTCTGGGCTGCTGGGTGTCTTCAGTGCACCCTGTCATTCTGCAATGGGGGACTGCAGAGATGCTGGGTGTGGGTAGCCCAGGAGGGTTGCCCCTTTGCCATCCCCATCCTTCCCAAGGAGGAAAACTTTAGTGCCGGGTTTGTCCTGGGATGAAGCAGAAAGGCTGAGCAGACCCCAGGCTGGGCTTTGCCTTCCTGCTCCTCCCGTGCCGTGTTGCATGTGCCGCCTCCAGCCCTGCTCGCCCCATGCCGGGTGCCCAACCCTGCTGCCCACTGGGTGCGGGGCCGCTGCTCTGTTAACTCTTCTTCTGCTTGGTGACTCCTTCTTTCTTCCAGGCAACGCGCCGGGCCAAACTAAAAAAGCGCTGAAGCAGCGATTCCTCAAACTGCTGCCCTGCTGCCGGCCCAAATCCATCCCCTCGCTCAGCGAAAGCAAGTGCTTCTTCTTGCCTTTGTGTGTGTGTGTCCAGCGGGGCTAATGCCTGCCCCCACCCTGGCCCTGCCTGCAGGAAGGGGATGCCTCCACCACTTCCCTGCCCTGGGTTCGGGGCTGTCAGGATCAGTTCTGCCCCGGAGGGGTCCGATCTGATGGGCTCTGCACCCACCTCTGTCCTCACCTGCTTCCAGGCTGGTTTACCCCATCTCCAGCTCCCCAGAGTGGCTCCCATGGGATACACAGCTGCAAGACCTGCTTTGGAGCTGGCTGGGGGCAGCGGGAACCTCCTGGCACTGGTTTAAGAGCTGGGGGGTTGTTGTTTGAAGACCAGTGTCAGTTTGGAGGTGGAGGTGTGGTGGGGGGGTGAAAGGTGCTGACAGTGAGTGAGCGCAGAGGTGCCCAGAGCCCCTACCCACCCTGCAACGGGTGCATTTGGCCCTTCGGTGAGTCCGAGCCCTTGGCTGGGGTCTCCCCCTGCCCTGAGGTGTGAGCTGATTCCCCCCCCAGGAGAAAGGTGAGTATGGAGGAGCAGGGGCCAGTCTGCCCCACAGAGGGGTGTACCTGCTGTGGAGCCACAGCCCCTCTCAGTTGCAGTGGGGTCTGGGGGTGCTGGCTGCTGTGGGCAGGGGTCATGCAGCTTGCCAGCTGACGGGGAGAAGCTATTGATGAAGGGGGTGCATAAGGGGCAGGATGGGGTCTAGACAAGGCTGGGGGGGGACATTTGGGGCTGAGGATTTTGGGGGGCAGTTCTGGTGGACACAAGCTCCAGTGCAGCACAGACCTGCAGGATGTCCAGGGTCATCCTCCACAGAGCAGATGCCTGTGTTGGGTGGAGAAGAAGGGCAGGCAGGGGCTCTCAGCACTAGGTGGGTTTCACACCCCCTTTCTGCCCAGCCTGAGCAGTACCAGAGGCTGGGGGGAGCTGTTGCCCAGTGTCAGCACCAGGTCTGACCCCAGGGTATCTCTGAGTGTCCCCTGCTGGCATAGACCCAACTCCGGCTGAGCAGGGCACCCCAAAAACATGTCACCCAGGGCAGGTGTGAGAGGATGGGGTGTGCTGTGCAAGGTGCCTCTCCCGCCGCCCGGCATGGCAGGGCAGGGCAGGCAGGACGGTGCTGGCCTCAGCTGCCCTCTCTTCCCCCGGGTTCCTTGCAGACAGCGTTGAGGATGAGTTTGAGCTCTCCACCGTCTGCCACCGCCCCGAGGGGCTGGAGCAGCTCCAGGAGCAGACCAAGTTCACCCGCAAAGAGCTGCAGGTCCTGTACCGAGGCTTCAAGAATGTGAGTACCCCTCAACCAGCTTTGCTAGCCCCCCCTCTGCTGCCACGTCCACCTCGGAGAATCCTTCATGCTCAGCAGTGCCCGGGGTTTGCAAAGGCTTTTGAGACCTTGGGGCTGAAATATCAGACTGAAAGTGCTCTAAGCTGGCTACCACTTCCAGCCCTGCCTTGGCTTTGTTCCAGCAGGTTGCAGGGACCTGAACCTTTCAGGGGCTGTAAGAACCAAATTATCAACCTGGGCCTTTGGGTGATACAGAGCCCAGCTCCAAAGGCAGAATATCCTTGTCTAAGCCTTGGGCTCTGTAGAGGAACTCAAGTTCACCTGGGGTTTGTGCCGCTGGAAGGGGCTGGTCCCTCTCCCACAGCCTTCATCCCCACCAGGCATCAGCTCTGGTACCTGACTGTCCTGTTTGTGTGAGCTCCTGCAGCCAATGTCACTGCCTGTGATTGCTGGGCACCAAGATGGGGCCGTCCCTGAACAGCTTTGGGTGGCAGGAGCAGGGGATGCACCTTCCTCTGGGTGTGATCCCACCCTCAGGGAGCTCAGTGGGGAGCCAAGCAGCCTCATCAGCCACCCCTGCCAGGCAGCACAGGGCTGAGGGGTAAGGCGAAGGAGCTGCAGAGTTTTAGGGGGGTGCTCAGCCCCGCTCTACAATGAGGAGGTGACACTGCGGCTTGCCCTGGCAGGAGTGCCCAAGCGGCATCGTCAATGAAGAAAACTTCAAGCAGATCTACTCACAGTTCTTCCCACAGGGAGGTGAGTGCCTGTCCCCATCCCTATGCCCCACAGGGGTGCCTCTGCAGGGTGGGGGGTCACAGAGCACCCCCTCACACTGTCTACCTCCCCCCAGACTCCAGTACGTACGCCACCTTCCTCTTCAATGCCTTTGACACCGACCACGATGGCTCCGTCAGCTTTGAGGTGAGCCTGGGAGGGGACGGCAGCAGGGCGTGGAGGACACATCCCTTCAGGTACCGCGGGCTGGGCTGAGCGGTGCTGCTGGCTGTCACAGACGGAGGGGGACCTTCACAGGGGCTGGTGGAGTTTATTAAATTCCCAGAGGCAGCAGAAAAACATTGAAAAGCAACCAAGAAATGGGGGTTTCTGTAGTTTCTGGCTGGGAATAGAAGCTGGAAAGTGTGTTGCAGGTACCCAGACTGGCAGGCAGAACCATGGGTGGGTCTTGTCCAGGCTTTGGCTGAACGGCAGGTCACGGTGCACGTTGTCCGCTTGGGTGTTGTGGCCCAAGGGATTGTTGTGGGATTTCTTTGGGGAAAAGTAATCTGTATTCCCCGGGTTCTTTTTGATACTCACCATTTCCCTTGTTAGCCCAGCCCCAGGGCATATCTGCTTTGGGGCTGAGTTCCCCCTCCGCGAACAAGCAGGGCTGTGCCCTCTATGTCCATGAGACCCTTTGTGGCCGTAACTCCCATCTGCCTGCCTTGCCTGTCCTTGCAGGACTTTGTGTCTGGGCTGTCCATCATCCTGCGGGGCACCATTGATGATCGCCTGAACTGGGCCTTCAACCTCTACGACCTGAACAAAGATGGCTGCATCACCAAAGAGGTGGGATGGGGTGTCCGGGCTGGTCCTTGGGGGGGTCAATATTTACTGAGTACAGCTTTGCAAACAGGTCTGTCCTGGCCCCCTGGCACTGGTGTGTCTATGGGGTGGGGGGTGGATAAGGGGTGTGCTGCTGCTTTGAGGCTCCATCAAACATGCAGGCACATGCACAGCCCCACACCATGCCCGGAGCTGGTAGGAAAACACCTGAACACCCCACAGGTCCTTCGGGAGCATCACCAAATGGGTGTGGGTTGGGACCAGACAGAGGCAGAGCACCGTGTTGACCCTCCAACCCTGCTCCCCTTCCCTCCAGGAAATGCTGGACATCATGAAGTCCATCTACGACATGATGGGCAAATATACCTACCCGGCCATGCGGGAGGAAGCGCCCCGGGAGCATGTGGAGAACTTCTTCCAGGTGAGCTGAGCACATCCCAGGGGAGCAGAGCTCCAGCATGGAGACAGTGGCTGCCCAAAACCTGGCACGGTGCCAGAGAAAACACCTCACACTGAGGATGAAGCAGGGTTGTGCTGGAACCAGGAAGAGAAAAGGCCATCCTGGTCCTGCTGGGTGCCTGGGGATGGCTGGGACAGAGGGGTCCTGTGTCCAGCCCCTGCAGGACCCGGGCAGGGGGTGCTGGGTTCTTCCTGGGGCTGGGGCTGTCCCTGCCATGCCCCCCCTGCTGTGCTTATCTGCAGAAAATGGACCGAAACAAGGATGGCGTGGTGACAATCGAGGAGTTCCTGGAGTCCTGCCAGAAGGTAAAGCCACCAGCAGCTCTGCCTGGGGCTGAGCCACCTCCCTGTCCCTTGAGGACCTCTGTCCCCCCCTCCATCACCCTCCTGGCGATGAAGGCATGACTCCCAGGGGCAAGGCGGGGGCTTTGCTTTGGCAACTGTATCTGCTGGCATCCCTGTGCAGATGGGGAGAACCGTGCATCCCAGCAGTGCTTGGAAACTGCCTGTAATCCCTGGGGCCCTTGTCTCGTTGGTCAGAGCTGCCATGAGGGTAAAGCCAGGTTTTGGGGGAGCTCCCTAGATTGGTGTTCTGTGCCCAGGCTGCCCACTTCTCACCTCCTCCCCGCAGGATGAGAACATCATGCGGTCCATGCAGCTCTTTGACAACGTGATTTAGCTCCCGGACCTGTCTCCAGCTGAGCTCTCCTGCCACCAGGACCAGAACCTGCTTCTCTCTTGACTTTTCCTTTGAGCCTCCCCTCTGCTGGCTCCACAGACACCCCCTTCCCAGAGAAGTGTTCAGCACCAGGATCTTCCCTTCCCCCTGGGCCAGCTCCGCTTTCCTTGGAGGATCCCAAGAAAGTGCTCCTGGACATTGGAGCGTGGGCATAGCTGGCACAGGGCAAACGTTTGGCCTGGATGGACCCCCCTGCACCTGTTCCTGGCTGGGGAAGCTGCAGCCTCGGGCTGCAATAGAGGCTTCCCCTGTGCACAGCACCCTGTGCAGCCATGGCTCCCCCACTCCTCACCCTCCCCAGCCCTGGGAGCCCTCAGCACCAGCTCCAGCCCAAACCCTCCAGCAACGCTGTCTAGAAACCAATAAAATCTTGCAATGGGCACCAGCACCTTGGCTTCCTCCCCTGCCCTGGCTGTGCCCTGAGGCAGGGAGCATGTCCAGTACATCGGCCATGAGCCGCCAGCTGCCTGCTTGCCCAGTCCCTGGGCCAGTGGGTGGGCAGAGGGGCAGTGCCTGGAGAAGGCAGCCACACGGGTACTTGGGGTTCATCACTGTGTGAGCTGTAGGGAGCAGACCCTGATCCCAGGAGGCCTGGTTAGACCTCGGAGGCTCATCCTGACGTGGGGAGAGCTGAGATTAAAGGGACCCCGAGGTGCCTTCTTGTGGCACTGGTCCCCCAGGATGAAGGATGCTGGGCTGGGACTGCTGCAACCTCAGCCCCTGTCCCTTGATGTTGGGGTGCTGGCACACAGGGGACCTCAGGAACCCACTTTGAGGCTCCAATGGAGAGACACCCTTCCCACCCCTCCCCAAGGACACAGCAGCCAGGGCATGGGGACACATGGAGGAGGGAGGTGTGCTGGGCTCCAGCGGCCACCCTGGCCCTCGGGCCTTACAGCCATGCTCCTGACATCATTTGCTGCTGACCTTCCCTGCTCCCATGCCCTGGCCTGTCCCAGCCCACCCACTGCCTGGGGGGCTGGGGAGCGAGCAATGGGGCAGGGCGATGTCCCCACAGGCATAGCCCTGTGCTGGTGACATGTTGGAGCTAGCAGCTCCTTGGGGAGAAAGTCAAGGCTGGGGCTGGCCAGTTCTTGCTGTGCTGCTGGCAGGCTGGAGGCTCACCTTGGGGCAGGGCGAGCTCAGCCCCTTTTCCTGGCACAGCCGTGTGAGAGCCAGCCTGGGGACCTCAGGCATCGAGCCAGCACCCTGGAGCTCCCCACTTCTTTGTCACCACCAGCTCCTTGGAGTTGGGTGTGTGCAGGCAGGCCTGTGCTGCCCACACACCCCTCCGAGTCGTAGCTGGGACAGTGATGCCCATGGGCTAATGACCCCATGGCAACCTCAGAAGCCCCTCTGTGCAATCCCACAGGCACTGGGACTGTACCCAGTCCTGGCAGCCCGTGGCTCTGCTGCTCCAGCCTCCACATCCTCATCAGCCAAGGGTGACTGGGGTGGCCCAAGCTGCAGTGTCTGGGATCAGTGGGGCAGGAGTGAGCAAGGCCAGCACCCATACTGGGCTGGGCCCCAGACCCAGGCTGAGCCCTTGATGTCAGGGCTGTTAGAAATCCTCTCCAAGGGCCCTGAGCCAAAGCTACGGGGCTGTTCCCCAGAGGGAGCATCCCCAGCCCAGCCCTTTAGGTTCATTCAACACCTCGTTCATCTCACAGTCTTGTTCCTGGGTTTGCTGTGGGGCCAAGCTCCCACCTGCAGCCTCCCAAGGATGGGAGGGCAGGAATCCCACCTTACCCCTCCTGTCTCCTCCTCCCCTGTCCTCCCTCAACCCAGGTTCTCTGGGGTACCCACTGTCCCCTGCCACATGGAGCAGATGCCACCTCCTCCCTTCACACTGCAGGTCGCATGGTGTGACCCCCTGCCCCAGGGCACGGTGACAACCCGCTTGGCATCTCCAGTCTGTATATTTTGTATTATAACAATAACATGGGTTAAAAAACCAAATCCACAATAAAATCTAACCACGATTGCTATGCACACCACCGTTACATCTTTGCCTGTGTCAGCCGTCTGGAGGCGGGGGGGTGGGGCTGGCAAGGGAGATGGGGACTGAGGGTCTCTGCAGAGGGTTGGCAGCCTTTTTGGGGTGCTGCAGATGCAGGGTGGTCTGCATGGGTGCTCTGCATGGGAGACAGGGTGCGCGCTGGGCTGGCCAGGGTCCCAAACAGCCTGTCCTTGCCATCAGTGGCCTTGAAAATACAGTCTTTCCCCTGCTAAGAGGCTGTAGGTGTTAGGCTAATGGGGTCTTACACCAAGCATGTCAGGCCTCAGGAGTGGGTGTGTTATCAGCTTGTCATGAGAGCTGCTGGACAAAGCTGAGCTTGGGACCAGGTGGCCCTTGTTAGGATGGGATATTTAAGGCTGAGCTAAGAGGAAGATGCTCAGCTACCACCTTGAAGAAGTGGGTGTGGACTGGAAGTGGGTTTTTCTTAGGGACATGAACTGAGGGGCTTGAAGTAAAACAAAGGGGAAAAATGACATAGGTAAGTAAGAAAACAGCAGAACAACAGGATGATGGACCTGATATGGCATAGTGACACCCTCCAGCACTATGGATTCTGTGGTCCAGGAACTGAAAGCTCAATGTGAAGAGCTGCCTGGAGACCCAAACATCTTAAAAGGACAGGCCCTGGCTACAGGGGGTAAAATGCCATGGCAGGATTAGGAAAGCTGTGAGTCTGCTCTTTCCAAAACCTCTGACTCCCCAGCAACCTTTTTGACCTCCTGACAGTCGCCCAGGTCCATGTACAGCACTGTGAATGGGCCTGACTGTGCTTTTCCCCTCTAACCCACCCTTCCCAGTATATCCTATTCCCTGTGAGCTCTGCTTGGATGGTTGCTATTTTGGGCAATGCCATTTGTGGGCTTGATGTGCCCTCTTGTGGCACAGGGATGCTGTAGCCATGGCTGGGGTCCCTCTCCCCAGGGTAGAGGTGACAAGGGGGGAAAAGGGTGCTATGGGGTTCACTCAGCCCTGAAATACCACTGTAGCCTTTTCATGCCAAATGGGAAAAGGTTTGTCCAGGGATCATTACCAGTAGCTATGGGGCATGGCTGAACCTGGAAGCCAAAAAATATAATCTCTATTTACCTCCTGCCCCAGGGCAGGCCCTTGGCAGAGGGGCTGAGGGCAGGGAGGACTGGATCAATCCCTCCAGGGGTGTCATCAGCTTATTATGATAAGTTGCTGTATGAGGTAGGGCTTGGGACCAGGCGTCCCTTGTTAGGATGTGGCATTTAAAGGTGGGCAGCAGCAAAGTTGTTTGGTCCATGCTGAGAATGGAGGCAAAAGCTGATGGGTCCTTGGGAACAAGCAGCCTCATGTTGTTTCAAGCCATCTTTTCTCCAGCCTTCAGAGGAAAAAAGAATAGTAGCTGTGTGGAAAAACAGCTGAGCAACTGGTTGAAGCAGCTGATGCAGCCTGGGGCAGTGACTCACTCCAGGCATCCTGAATACTGCCTGGAAACACAAACATCTTGTAAATGGATGAGATCCCAACACTAAGGGAGTTGTTATTGCAGTATTACTTTGGCATGATCAAAGCTGTGAGTGTGGTGCCTGCTTCAGGGTCCCTTCTGACCTAGCAGCCAACTGCCCAACTCTGCACATGGTGGTATAAGAGTGCCTGTGTGTTTTCCACCCAAATTCTTTGCATTTCTCCTCTTTCACCTTTCTGTAAAGCCTTGATGTGCATTAATAAATTTAGCTAGTTACTATTCAGGGGTAGCAGTACAATTGCAATTTTTGTTCTTTGAAAGCTTTACAATGAATGTGATGTAGCTAGAGATGCTCCTTGGCCAGGGTCTTTGCTGCAGCTTCCTGAGCACAGGCCTAGATGGAGCCAGAAAAACAGCTGTTCTGGGTTTCTCATCACACCAAAATACCATCAGTGGAAATGAGCTCTTAAAGCAAGAAACAGACTTAAAAAATGCCAGGGAGAGTTTGGGGAGAGCTGAATGAGCTGGGGAGGGGCCAGCACTGTCCAAATCAGCAGGGGACATGCTTTTATTCAAGAGTTTTAATTAATTTTGTCCAGTTTTGGCTGAAAGGTGATGTGGCTGCCGTGAGGCCTGCAGGTTTAATGCAGCCTTTCCCCAGGTGCAGGGGCTTCCAGCAGCTTTTCGCTTGCTGGTTTCTTGGTGGCTGGTACCTGCCGTGGCCTTTGCAGTGCTGGGTGGGCTGGATCACCTCGCCGGGCCCTCCAGAGCCCCAGGGGAGGTGTTCTCAGCCCAGCGGTCTCTGCCCCCTGCCCCACAGGCTCCAGGCCGGCCAGAGCCTGTAACTGGAGAGGTGCCGCCCGTCCTCAGGCGCCTTCTCTGATTTACTGGGGTGACTTCAGCTTTGCAGCCCGTCCTTCGGCAC
>NW_010103544.1:969-3108 GCF_000699245.1 Pterocles gutturalis | reverse complement strand
GCGGTGGCCCAAGGGTGCTCCACCACCTTGCTCCGGAGCAAGCATAAGGGTGGGACGGGCGAATGTGGGGCAACAACCATCCCTTTCGGTGCAGAAACACCCGGTTTTGTGGCATTCCTAACCTCTGACCCTTTTCCACGCAGGAAACATCCTCAGCCTCCCTTTGCCTCCGTGGGCAGGGCAGGTCCCCCCGTGGGCTGGGTGTCGGGGAGCAGCCGGGGCCAGCCGTCCTCTCTGACCACGACTGACGTCCTGGCTGCCCACAGCGGTGCCGGGCTCCCGGCGTTGCTCACCCGGCGCAGCCCTGTTCCGCGTGCTTCGCTGCCTTCGCCTTTTGTTCTTGGCGTGGTCCCGCCGTGGCTCGGAGCGAAGGCTCGGCGCTGCGGGGATGGAGGAGGAGGAGGAGGATGTTGGTGGCTATTCCGTGGGGACCATGGGCTGCTCCTGGCACGTTGGTGAGCGAAATCCTTCTGCCCAAACCAGCGTCTCACGAAGGGTGAGCTGGTGCTCCTGGGCTTGCCCGAAGACGGCTGATGTGCTGGGGCTGGTTCTTGCCATAGCAAACACATCTGCTGGGCTTTCTTCTCCCATCTCCTCCTCCCAGTGCAAATCCCTTTCCCCACTGGTGGGCAGGGCTGCCCCCAACATGGGCTTCTGCTCCCAGGATGGTCCCATGGGACACTGTGGCTTCCCCATCCCTTGTGTCCCTGCTGAAGGAAGGACACGGTGCACAAGGCAGGGGTGGCAGTGCCCGGCGCTGTGGGAGCCTCCCTGGGACCATCAGGAGAAACATGGAATATGGGTGTTTTTGTGAAGGAAACCTCAGTGTGTGTCTGCTTGCTCTCCCTGTCCTTCCTAACCTGGTGGTTGTGAACAAGGAGCTTTTAAAAAGATTTTAAACCAAAAGAAAACAAAAAGACCCGCTGGTATTTCCCCTTTGAATTTCCATTGGATTAAGATATAAAGAAACAGGGAAAAAATTCTCTTGTGGAAAGCAATAAAAGCTGATTTATTTACCTGGCAGGAGAGAGCCTGGAGCTGCTCGGGATTCTTGGCAGAAGGTCCTACAAAGCCCTCCAACAGCCTCTGCGTTATTTACCCCAGGGCTGCACCAGCTCCTTCTTTCCATGTCAGCGTCTGATGAACCGTCCCCTGTAGTTGCCATGGGCGAGGGGGACCCTGAGAATGTGCATGGTCAGGGAAATGCGTCCTTCCCTGGGGTCTACTAGAGAAGGAGGGGAATCTTTTAGGATCAGATGAGCTTATCTGGCACGGACCCTAATCCCGCAGACCCTCAAGGACGGGTGAGTGTAACTCTGCAGTCATCGGAGAGGTTTTATCCTGGGCTAGAAGGTGAGGACCGCGCACGGTGAGCTCCTGACCCTGGGACTACTTGTTTGGTTCTGATTCTCTTAAGGTTTCTGTTTCATGTCTATATCAATACATCGGCATCGGTTTTGAAAGCTCAGTCCTGAAGCTGGATGATGGGGAGATCTCGGCGGAGTCTCGCCAGCGGTGCCTAGAGCTGCTCACACCCGGGGTCCCCAAAACGTCTGTGCTGAGGACTGACACCATGTGTGAGCTGTGACTGGGGCTAGAGGCTGCTCCCGGTGAAGAACACCCCCTCTGCGGGCGGCAGGGCGGCCGGGAGGACCTCCTGTTCCCCAGGGTGCCGTGGTTATCCCGCAGCGCCTCCTCCAGCGCTGGAATAGGATTAGGGCAGCTTAGGAGCAAGCTGCCGCGCTTGACTTTATAAAACCATTTCTACCTTCAGCCAGCACGTGCCACGAGCCATCTCTCACCCAGAGCTGGCCATGGGGTTTTCCCCCCCAGAAAACACGGTGGAAGCAGTTTAACGTGGCTGCTTTGTCCACAGCCACCTGGTTTTGAGTCACCCTGAGATGAAGCACCAGCACCCCAAGCTGCCGTGTGCTCCCCAGCTTTGCCCACGAGCATGGAGCTCCTGGATTTCTCTGGCGAGAAGACCCCCCGTGGATGCGCGGGCAGGGGGAGCAGAGCTGCCCCCCCCGGGGTCATGCCATGACCTCCCCAATCTCGGGGTGCATCCCAGCATCAAAGCCCCGGGAGTTCTGTGGTCATTAGTTAATTGGGTACTGATTGACGTTTGCTCCGTGGCGG
>NW_010103544.1:0-755 GCF_000699245.1 Pterocles gutturalis | reverse complement strand
CGCATCCATGGCATGGGCAGGGTGGGAGCTTGGACCACAGGTCCCAGCCAAGCATTTCTCCCATGAAATGGAGCTTCCACCTGGGTGAGCTAATGCCCAGGACCGTGGCATCGCCCCGTGCTATGCCGGCATCCCATCGGATGCTCTCCCGACGGGCTTGCTGGGACTAACCAGACGTGTTTTTCTTTCTAGTTCAAAGAACTTTAGGAAGAGCTTTCCTGAGGCTTCGGGTGAACTGGTTTCCCCAAATCCCAGCAGGGAATTGCTCTGACATGGGGGCTGCACTTAAGCTTGGCAGGACAAGTCCCTTCCTCCCCGCTTTGGGGACCAGCTCCCTCCTTTCCACCTCTCGGGCCTCTCCCGAAAGAGCATCTCTCTCCTCGTGCCACGAGCAGCTTTGCAAAGGTGCCGCTGGGACACGAGGACAATTGCCTCCTTCGCAGCCACCCAGCCCAGGTGCCTCCCAGACCCCACCTTTCCCCTTAAAAGACATTTAATTGACGGCTAAGAACAAACCGAGAGAAAATACCCACTGGGCAGCTCCGAAAGCGCTGCAGATAGTCATCAGGGTGCCCTACATACTGCCTCGGCTTGGCTGCGAGATCAGACGGGGAGAAGAATTTGACATTGTTTAAAATGAACAGGAGAGGGAAGGAACAACTCCATAATTACTCACCCTGAGTTAATTGACGGTAATTACACTGAGTAGGCAGAGGAGGAAGCTGTGACGGGGCGAGCCCCGAAGAGTCATTTGG
>NW_010103543.1:0-50100 GCF_000699245.1 Pterocles gutturalis | reverse complement strand
TCCAGGAGCTAAGAGAGAGAGCAACAGCCCACAGAGATTCTAAAATTAAAGCACTGCACACAGAAAACAAAAATTAAATAGGAAAAAGATACATTCAAGAACTTTGGCTAATTTTTTACAGTCCCACGGTGTAAACACAAGACACTCAGAGTTAGTCTACTGCAGCCTAGAGAAACGAAGTGTGGAATAGACATCCCTGTGAAACAGCAATTTCAGTATTTTTGAACCAGTGAATACAGGAGCTTTCAAGGACATAATGAAGTGAAAGCACTCAACTTATCCAGTATCACTGCTCTTTGCAAGAGGGACCCAGAAATCCGCTTTTGATCTATACAGGAGCATGAGCCACTTCTGTAGCTCAATAAAGGCATGCAAAGTCTGGGTCAACAAGATGATGCTGTGGTGAATGTTTATGTCAGACAGGACACTAACTCAGATTCAAAACAACACTCTCAATAACATTTAGAAATTTTAGAAGCTTTTTATTCGTACCTTCAAAAATATCAGAATCTATTGTCAGGCTTTCTGTTGGTCTACCTGGTCCCTTGCTAATGGGTCACCTTGAGATTTTAACATGAGAGCTTCAGGAACTCAGAACAAACTACTTTAAAGCACCAGAACACGTTGTCTTGCATAGCAGCCAAATTTATGGCACAGAAAAATGGCAAGCATATGCTACTAGTGAAAGTCTGGTATGCAAAAAGATCTAGTTTATCAGCAAACTAACCAGTGCCTGCTGCCTCTCTTGTGCATTCTTTTAGCAGAATACAATGAAAACTCATCACATGCCCAGGGCAGGTATCCCTCTAACACCATCTCCCATCTTCTTTCCTCTCACCCCCAAGCAAGTCTGAACTCTTGGTCAGTCACGTGTTAATGTCTGAGTCTTGCAAGATGGGGACAAGCAGCTGTGGGAGAAGAGCTGTGCAGAAAGTCAGTATTTCTCCCCATCCTGAGAAAATTAGTTTACTAATAAACTTTATTTAATTTTGCTTAAGCAAAAATTTCTGCTCTGAAATTTCATTTTTAAAGCACCTGAATTCTGATTTAGTCAAAGGAGCCAGATGTACTGAGATCCTGGGATCTAACAGAGATCTGAAATCTGCAGACAGCTGAAAAGTCTGATGGCAGACTCCAGTGGAGACAGAAACATATCACCCACAATTTTCATGGAAACATAAATCACAGCTTCACCAATTTTAAACTCAAGGAAGACTGCGGAGTGGCAGAGAGGAGAAGGTGACCTGAGAAACAGGCAGGCAACCAAACAAATGAGTATTTTAAACCTTAGAGATAACATGTCTTCAAGTATCCTCATATCACATGAATATTCTTGCTTTAATGTCCATGTATGACTTTCATGAAGATTTGACCTGACTTTTCACTACCTTCCTGGGCAATAATTTGAACAGCAACCCCTGTGTAGGTTTTTCCATCAAAGCACTACACTGAAATATTTTTCCCTCCAGTTGACAACATGGGTGGCAAGAACAGTAGCAAGGCTCTGTATGTATCAGTAATTTGATTTCTGAGCAGCCAGACATCCATCACACACCTGTTTGGCTGAACCCTCCCAACAGACGAGCTGCATTAATCCATTTCTGTGACACCTCACGCTGAACAGCTCAGCACGGGCTCCAACACAGCACCAGTTGTCTCTGCCAACTTCCATCACTTTTGGCATGTTATGGATGCTTCTCTGAAATTAATCAGTCAAAAAAATTTGATAAATAGGCAAGGACTCAATACAGTAATCAGGACCAAAAAAAAAAAAAAATCAGAGAAGTTGTACTTGTGGCCTTCAAGAAGATGTAGCTTCTCAAAAAAGTTATTTTTAACTGCCTGGACAGAGGGAGTCAGGAGTTAATAAGGCCATGCAGTATCTGCCACCTGCAGACTAGACACTTTTACACAAAGAAAAATTGGTACTGCCTTAAAATGTAGTAATATATGAAAAAATTACTTGGCAATGTATGGACCCTGAGAATGAGAAGACAGAGGGAGAAATAAAGAGAGGAAGAGTGCTAACTGCATGGGTATTGCCTGGAGGAGGCCAAGACTGGAAGTGCTCTGCTGCTTAGTGTGAGAATGACAATCTCAAGACAAGGACGAGTGGCATCATTTGCTTTAGCACTGTACTGTTCGTAACCTGAAAATAATTCTGCATCACATTCCCTCACAGAAAGAATATGTTGCAAAGACGTCAATGAAGTCTTTTACATGCTTATGTATTTCCATCTCAGTCTACACGAAAAGCTGTTATGAAGATGATAAATTACAACAACAAATTAGAAAGGAACAACGTTGTTATTTGGATACCAACACTACACAACCTTAACAGTGGATGTTGACTGATCCCAAGTGCTTCACCATGGAAACTTGACATTTTCTTGATAAAAGAAATATTTTCATTGGACTTTTTTTTATTCCTTTAAACAGTAACAAAAATTTACACGCTGAATAAAAAGTGTTTGAGAAAGTCGTAGCAGGTTCAGAACTTTAATTTCTACTCACTTTTTTCACACTACACTACTTCCCCTGTTTCATAGACAAAAATAATAATTTATATGCAAATAGTCAACAGCACACTTCTAGTTGTCACTAGAGCTCCTCCATCACAATCCATCAGTTGTAGCAGATAATCTCTATTTCCACCATGGCTTTCTTGCACATTCCAGCAGCTTGGCTGATTTTGTCAGGCATGTGACAGAAACTACATTTATACACATTTTTTACATAAAACAATTTCTGAATGTTTACCAATTTAAGATTGAAGAATGTGGGATGTTCTAGAACTTAACAGGTAACACGTCCCATCATGTCTGGCCACCCAGATAAAAGTGTGAATTCAAAATTATTTCTTCTGATGCAATGTGAGAATGGAAGTCTTCGGTTCCAGCAGGGTGTATCACTAATCTTTGTCTCTTTCCATTTCATTAGAACCACTGGAATAAAATGCAAGTCAGACTTCCACTATTACTCTTAGTAGGCACGACATTTACAAAGCAGTTTCCATTAGGTGCCCCTACTCATGCATTGGTAATTAAAAAAAAAAAAAAAGAAATCTGTTTCAGATTTAAAATTTCCATGGTTAGCTTCTGCTCAAAGTTGTATTCTTTATTTGAAAAATCTGTAGAAAGAAACTACAGTTAAGAAAGGTTTTTCCAAGCCTTTAATACTTGCTAAACAAACTATAACCCTGTGTTCAAACTGTACTGTTGGAGTGGGATACGGAACCGGAGTAACGACGCGATCTCAATGAGAGTATGATCGTTCTCCTTTAATATCTGTTTGCGTTGTCATTATATAGAAAGCAGAACCGAGCACGCACAAGCAACAGGTATGTGATTGGTTACAAGCAGTTGTCCACGCATCTACAATTTATTTCTGATTAAGGCAAGGGTGCTGTGCGTGCGTAGCGGGGCGTAACTAACAGCTGGACCCTGTTCCATTACCTTTGTTTACGCTGTCACTGCATTCCTCTTTAGTTACTGTTCAAGGACAGCTCACGATGGCTCTGAGGCTTTCACCGGCCTCAGAGCCTGCCTCATAGCCTGGATTGCTCACAACAATCAGATCATGTCCCCTTTCTTGTAGCCATCCTTCTACACTGTACATCATCTGACTTCTGAGGCTTGGCATGCTGAGGCTTTCTCCTCAGAGCCAAACCTGTTAATCTTGCTACAGGCTTGTGCGAATGAATGAGAAAAGTGAAGCATCCAGACACATCCCCTGTCACCACACCCTGAGTCTTGCATGGCCTCTACACGCTGTTGCCAGCGCCACTCTGCGACACAGAGTTGCAGATCCATTCTCTGGACCCGCCGTGGAAAAAGAGAAACGACTGTGTCAACGACCAGAAATTCCACATGGTAGTTCAAAGAGTCAGGCCATCTCAAACAATCCCAGTACTGCCCTAAATACTCACGACAATGTAAAGAGGTAAGTCACCATAAGTGTTTGAAGTCCTTCAAACACCTGGATCATTATATGGTAGTTCAAGAACTTATATCAGGGATAAACACATAAGTTAATTAAGGAGTGAGGTTGGAGGTTATTTCTCTTTCCAATATGATACTCATCAAATACAGCATTTAGAACACATGGGGTTCTTTACTGATTCGGAGTTAAATAGAAAAGGAAGTGTGAATTTAATTTCATTAGAGGTCAGAAGTGTCAGTAAACTTTTAACTAACTGTCCTGCTAGTGATATGAATTCAGCCTATTATGTATACTTAATAATTTTCATCTTCCCTCATTAATTGTACAGCTTAATATAGTACTACATTTTACACTATTAAACAGATACCATAAAATACATGGTACATAGAGCAAGAAAATTCCAAAACTTGTTTAATTTCTGGATGTTTGGTGATTTGCCTTTTCGCCTCAGTGTTTCATTAACAGTTTAACATCACCACTGCTTTGAGGCTGAGTAGGTCCAGCTCCAGTAGGTATTTCTTGTAGCTCAACATCTGACCATTGACTAACACTGGGCACTCCTGAGCCCTTAGAGCAAATCCGCAGCCACCAGCAGAATAGGGCTTCAGCCTGGATCGCATGAAGATTTATGCATCTAAGTTTAACTGTATGTTTTCTTGTAATGGCACTATTCTCATATAAGTAAGCATATACTGGATCAAGGAAAGGTAACCTCAGTTTTGAGGAAAATCAAGAGCTGACACCAGCATGAATTATTTCTCTTAAGATTTTTTGCAGTAAATGACAAAGTGAGCAATGTTTTCACGAAAATCCTTAACAGAGTCATATGGGACCTAATTTATCTATGATCTATGATTTCCTTTTTACTTCCAATATACTTATGAAATTGATTTAAGAATCCAGTTAAAAACTAATCCTTTGCAAACAAGCAATGATTTCCAATCAAAGAGTACATCAGGCACTAAATGACGGCTATATGAAGCAGATGCATCAATTTTAAAAGAATAATAAGGATAAAAGTAAAGGAGAATACAGCAGTCTTAGGACAGCATGAAATGCAAATTAGTTGTATTGAAAATATAGCATGTAAACTATTTTTCTGGGATTGCACAAGAAAAAAGAAAGAAAAGATCTATTTACTGCATATAAGTGGCTAATGAAAAAACAAAATCAAGCTTATTTCAGATCGTGGATTCAATTTTTATTGTCATCTGGTGCCCAGCCTACAAAAGATACATCATTTTATTTCAAAGCCTGAGCTATTAAGAAGCAGATGGAACAGGTGCAAACCATTCCCAGCCCATTATGCCTATGGCAGGTAGGCTGTGCCTGTTTAAGGATGGCTGTGCTCAGTTTCACAACTTCTACAGATGCCACTGCTATTACTTTTGCAAAATACTGATCTTCTAACAGCAGCAACTGTGCCCTACTGGATTGGTCCCAAGTTGACTGCAGATGATGGCAGCCTTTCTGGCATTTGATTCAAGATCTCTGAAATGACAGATCCTGAAGGGAAAGGTTTGTTAGGTAACACAGCTTGACATTCTCTCTGGTACAGTTACACACGCAGGTATATAGTTATAAGCTTTATGATGAGATGTTTGATTTCCTGATACCCAGAAGCAATTTTGGAAGTAACATGGCTCCCATTTTGGAAGGCCACCAAAATGCAAAGAACAAAAGAAACGTCATAAAGTTGAAGATTCTGGGGAAAAAAAACCCACTAAACTTACAACTGGCAATGCTGTCCACTAAAGACTGTAAAAAGAGCAAGTGCTCCTCAGTATCTACTAGATCCTGTCCAACAATTAGATCCTAGAAGAGCAGTTCGTATCCTGAGAATGAAGTGAGGAGAAGGATAGTAAAACTCCCCATATAAAGGAGTTGAACTCCTGGGAAAGCTATTGCTGCTAGCAGAAGAACAAAATCTAGAGCCGTCGTCATTCCTTGAGGGTTTGCAACAAACATATGGACTCGCATTTGCTCACTTGTATTATGAATCTTAATTGAATATGCAGATTGTCTATGGATTTTTATGACAGGCCATAATTTTGCACCTAAGAATAAACAATCTGGGCTCTTTTCCAGAAGATTTGAATTGTTTATTTTTTTGTAAGAAGGAGAGACACCTTCAGGGAAACCAATCTTGGCCACAATACCCACATGCAAATCTTCTTAGAGGAGTTTGTGCCAAACCGATCAACTTTACCCACAGTGGCTCCAGGTGATTTACTAGAGAAAATTAGATTTTGCTGGGACTATATTTAGTATTTTCACCTGCTAGAAACCATCCAGCATTGAGTGAAGGTTAATGAAAACCAACTCTAAACTTCAGTACAACTTGTGGGTAGCTATAAAAAGTGCAACCACTCTCACCTGTGACTGAATCTCTTCTCTTTTAACATGAGAAGTTTCCTACGGCCTCAAGCAGATAACCCATCCCCACAGAGGACAGACTCAAATCATGGTGTTTAAAAACAGGACTTTTCTTTCATTTCATGTGAAGTGCTTTGGATTGACAGGCTTGCAGCCAGCCACACCGCAACACTTCCTCATGAGCAGCCAGCCTCATGAAGTGCTGCTTTCATAGGTGTTTTGTGCCATCAGCACGGGTGGTGGCTGGAATCAAACTTCTGTGATTTAAATTGATATCTGCTTCTACAACTTGCAGATCCATATGTTGCGACTTGTTGAAAACTTGCTAAGGTATTATCAACATTTTATCAACTCAAAGAGGCACATGGTAAGAGATCTAAGTGTTGTGTGAGACCAAATTATCCTCTACACATATGGGCAGGTAACTACTGGTAAGCCTGCCCTTCACCTAAGCATTCTTCTTGACTGTGCCGATGAGAGTAGTTGTTAATTTAGCTTCTGGAAGCCTTCATGTTGCTTTAAGTTCCATTACTGGAAACAAAATTTATCTTATTTTCAAAATCTGCATAACCTTGTGTTCTCTTTTCAGTCTTTGAAAAGTATTTGACACTGTAAGCTCTTAGGAACTTTGAAAGACCAGTCAAAAATGGTATTGCAACACACATTTCAGTGGCATTACTTTGAACAATTTCACTAGTAGCATGGTTAAATGCCTGAAAGCAAAGTGGAATTTTTTTTTCAGTTTAGATCTGTCCTCTTTTTTTCTTTCTTTCGGACAAAATCACAATCTGATCAACCGTTGCTTTAATTCTTTCACTTTCTTTGTTCCTCCCCACCCCCCAAATATAATTGTTGATGCTCTCTGATTTTCCCTGTTGTTAGCTTTCTGTAATGGGAGTAGTTGGAGGAAGAACATCTTTAATAAAAGGGGAGACTGTTGCTTCAGTGAAAGTAGGAAAAAAAAATCAAACTACTTTCCATAAAACTAATACAGAACAACATTAATGTTACTGATACTTGGAGAAAACTTGATGAATGGAAGAGAAAAATGTATAAAGAAGGCCTGAACATTAGAATGAAACAAACCCGTTATTTTCTTCTTCCTTTGACCATCACTTTACAATAGATATATCACTAAGAACATTAAAGGCCTTATGATGGATTCTAGGAATCTTGCACATTAGCAAGATACTCCAAAACACAGATAATAGAGAAATAATTGAATGTATCGTTAGGAAAATGTGGCCAGTGACTGTGAGCCAAGGGGTTTTTGGGGGAGAGATATGCTATCCCCTTTTTGCCAACACAGTAACCACACAAAAACATCTACGTAAACTGTGATCATCTTTCCAGTAAATGGACAGAAGACAGAAATCACTGCGTTGAAGAGTATAAATTAGCTTTAAACAGTCTAGGTTGTAAAACTGAAAAGCCAAATCATCATGCCTCCCCAAAGCAACATTTAGTTCATCGTTCCCATCTTTATTTGCTGGCTCCATATGCTGGCTCTCACTTTGCAGATTTCTCATTTTCACCACTTCACAAACAACATCTATAAACGCATAGCAAAAATCAATCTGAAGAAAATCCTTGAGTAGCTCTGTTTCCTGAACTCCATCAGCCTAAGTGAGCTTAGAGTGAGACCAAGTGATGCCTTTAAAACTCAGGGACGCAACAGGAAAGGACAAACGGCTGAGCTAGGTGGTACTGCATTTAGGGATCACAGATGGGTCTACCCAGGGGCAACACAGCAACTTCTTCCAAGGTACAGGGTCACCTTTCCACCCTTGGGCACTACATTGTGTGCAGGAGAAACCTGGCTGCATGAACTGCAACGTTCACAAGTGGAAAAGATACTTCCAAAACTGAGGAAGGGAGAAAAAAGATTTTACATTTTCTTGCCTCAGGTTTTGTAATTTCCAGAACTAAACAATGAAAATTAAATAGAGGATATCTCAAAAGACTAATTTGCCACTAATGTCTTTATTTTGTTTTGGAAGCAAAAAGACACAAGAGTCTCCACAAAGCTTTTAAGTTCAGCTGTGAATTGATCTTCTGAATTTCAATGCTCTTCAGTTATATCCAGGTTCCTGAATTACCTCCAAAATTTTAAAGCTATACTCAGAAAGCTGAAAAGATAGTATCAGTTTCAATAATTCCTCTTTTCTTCAGTTTCATCATAAACAAACAGGACACTTCAGCCTTTAGGGAAGATCCTAATAAAAATATTTCATTTTCATTGTATCCTAGTAGACACAACTACTGAAAGAATGAAGTTTAAACTTGTAGCTTATAAAGTGCTAACTTTTATGTAAGTATTTTAGGATCTATATCTACTATAGAATATATAAGTATTTTAGGATCAAGTTGCTGAAGCTGCCATTCCACATCTCATCCTACTTGGCTGAGAGAAGCCAACAAGCCTTTCTGATAGCTGCAGGGAAATGAGGCTGCATCCTGGCTTTGCCTAATGTAGGATTGCTGCCTGCTGAAGGACAGTTAGGAGCAGAGTGACATGGCTGTGTGACACAATACTTACCCACCACTTTTCATTTAAAGAACGTGATTAGACAGAAATTTCATACACCCACAAGCTGCTTCAAAACTCATTAAAATTCTACAAATGCTCCTTTTGCCTAATTCTAGCACATTTTATTCTATTATTCATGGGCATCAATGCTCATTTTAAATGTTCCATTAATTGGAAATCCAAGCAATCAAGGAAACCGTAATTTTGATTAATGTGTTGTGGGAGTCACCAGTTTTCATTTTAATTTTAGCCCTTGATTTAGTGACAAAACAGGCATCTTTCTTCAGGGAATGGAACAAAACAAAATAAATCTTTGTTAAAAATGACAAAACTCCAAATCCTGTACCTTACCATACGGCAATAAAATGAGGTGATTTTAATGGCAGAAAAATCACAAGCAAAAAGACATGCAAAAAAGCAAACTCCATATAAGAAAACCAAAATTTGAGAAAAATGTTGTAGATCAGCACCATGAGATTAAAAATCTTCAATGAATGTAACTGCCACAGCAATCACACACACCAAACTGATGTATCACTTCAGGCAAAGGAGGACAAGTACTGCTATTTAAGCGTGCACAGCTGAATGCCAAAGGCTCGTATTTAAACAAAGCTTAGTGGGCTTCTTTCTCCCCCTGGGGTATTTATCAGGGATCCTTCAGCGTATTATGCAGCATCCCTTTCCACTACCCAAGCCTGTTGAAAAAGGGGAAACAAGGACCAGTGCTCCTTGCACATTCAAAGGAGTGCAAGCACAACTACCACGCTCCAGAGGAGCCTTGTTGCTTACGTGAAAGCCTACTAAATCTGATTCAACCTTAAGGGCAGCTTTAGACATAGGGTAAGTACAAAACTGCCTTAATTAAATAAGACATCCCTAGAACAGTGCCTTGCCCACCTCTGCCTTCTTACTTGTTGCTTTTCCTTAAATTCCTCTTTTCAAGCTGCGGTTCCTGCTGCAAGTGCAAATATATCCAATATAATGGTACATTTGGATGAAGGATGCTACAGAGCCCTAGGCGCCCTTCACTACAGCATCTTGCTTGAAGGTACTGCCATAGACAGCCCTAAAGATTAAGAGACTCGTTTAAACTAAGTCCTGATTGTGCAAAGTTAAACAGTAACATTACAGCTCACGTAAGGGTAAAACAGAACAGAATTTTGTTCAGCAAAGATCTAAAATGCCACAATTTTCGAGCTTTCCACGCAAACACAAGTGTAACACAGACACTGAACACAGCTGGGCAGGAGGAACAGACCCCCTTGGATGGCAAGAGCAGGACTGGCACAGCTGCCAACCTGGCAGTTACACTAGTGTGAAGCCAAAGTAACTTCACACAGAGCAGAGCAATCATACCAGTCTGGGTTAGGCCAGCAAAGTAAACTTAACTTTCCCACCTCCTAAAATTTCAAGGGGTTGGGGATCACTACTGCAGCCTTGGCTGGCTCTCCTAGAAACATAAGCAGCAGCCTCCTCCATCAGTGTGCAGGCAGCAGTGTGGGCACCAGACAACCCAGCCCGAGAGCGAGGAGCCCCTGCCTGGGCAGGGCGTGAGGGACCATGTCCAGCCCTCCCTCTACCACTAACTCACCTTGGAAGTGAGAAAGAAAGGCACACAGGATACACATCACAGAACTGGAAAGATTCGGCTAACAGGTGTTGAAGATTTGCATTTCAGTGGACATCTCCAGCCTTTTTTTTTTTTCCACTTTTAAATCTGTCACAAGAACACTAAATCATCCTTGGGAATCTTGTAGCTTATGATCGCCACAAATTATTTCTAACACTTATTATGTACAAAAGTGAAATTATGCCTTCATCTCTTAATTTGCATAGCCTTTTAAGGTGATAAATCCTTTCCTGATGGGCCTTCAATGCACAATAAATGGAAAAGACAGAGTCAGACTTAGGTAGAAGCTATTACTCTTTCCTAAAGCATCTGTATCATCTTCTTAAGAAAAACTCATGCCATGAAAGGCATCTGAAGGGGAACAACAGGGAAACCCAAAACATACAAAAATGCTTCCGATGCTTTTTTCAGTGGATGGAAAACCACAGGGACAGCACAAGATCCAATTAGCCACTCCAAAATCCCAGCTTTATTTCCCTGGCTTCCGAGAACGTTTGGCTAAGTTTTTACAGATTTTCCTGCAGGAGGCAAATCTTTCATATGAATATTGGACTGCTTATATCCCCACTGAGCTTGCCAAACTAATACAGCAAAGTATTGCAAGGTTAAATATGCTCTGCTTGGCTGAGCTGCATTCCTATTAGACAGACAGTAAAAAGAGAACAACTAAGTGGAATAAAATGAGAATGTATACCAGCATGCTAACAGGAGTCAGCAGATGGATTAGGTTCACAAGGCTGGACTAGTGTACAACAGTCACAAAGATGAAATGTCTTGTTCTCCAGCCTTGAAAGTACCTTTCAAGATTGCATGTCAGGAATTGCAATAGTAACTTTTCTTTTATATATGTGTATTTATACACACACAGGAAACGCCAAAGGAACAGAGCTCTACAGATCACCTGAAAACATTTCCAAACACTCTGCAAGAAAGCAAAGAAAGCAGCCTAAAAACAAAACAAAAAATGGGGAACTAAGGAATAACTGAATGAGGCAGCAATATGGGAAAAGAAGGAAGAGAAAAAGTAGAAGAAAAAGTCCTCTCTCGTTCCCTCAGCCTTAAAAAAAAAAATTGGATTTCTCAAGCCTTTTAACATATCTGTATTTATTTCAGCACTATGTCTTTTGTATCAAAAACTAGCTGTCTGCATCAAGCCTACATACATATTGACATGTCAAGTCAACAAACACGGCTTGGTTCACTACAACCAGCTGCTAAAAGCCCAGGTAGTTCTAAAACTGTCAAAAATTGCCCTCAGCAAGCTGTGCTCCCCACAGCTGTTGCTGCACCTCTATCTCCCTGGTCACTATGCCCAGGCTTGGCATGGCAAGCAGTTCTAAAAGCTGAGGTGGTGGCAGCAGACACTAGCTTACCTCCTGCCCACCCCACCATCAGTCACCTTGGCATGTCCTCCCGGCCTGACCCCCAGCCCTGCCCTGCTGCCTTTTCCTCCCCTCCCTCCCAAACCAACCGATATTTATTTGGCTGGCCACCCCTGGATTAATGAGTAGTTTAAGGCAAAAGGAAAGATTGTCTTCACCCTACTGGAAAAATTTCCTTCACAGCATCTTAACTTCAATCACAACCTTCCCCACTAGAAGGCTCCGACGGTAAATGAAAGGCTGTGCAGGCATGTCCTCCTGTTACCGGCAGCTATACCCCACACCCTCTAAAGAGGTTTGGGCTATAGAGAAACATTTATTGCCTTTTGACCATGTTGAATGACTCTCAGGATAACAAGCAAAAAATCACGCTAGAAATATCAAAGGCTTTTCCTTACTATTTACTGTGGGTGTAAATGTAGAATGGGCAGGAAACCGTTCCAAGCCCAGGAGGATTAAAGGGCTTCTGCTGTAGAGACAAAAGGTTGAAATTAACAAAAACCACCAAACAAAACCCCAAACACAAACAAAGTCCAAACCAAACCCTAAAACCCAGACTGGTCATTCACAGTAATTGATTCACAGTGACTACAGTCTTTGGAACAAATGTGGGAGGATATTCAGAAATTCTGACTTTAGCCTCCCCAAACCTCATTTCCCAAGCTTCCCTTTAATAAATGGAGAGAGAGAGATGGTATTCCAACAGTGACGCAGAGCAAAACCTTAACTCAAAGTGTGATTTCACCTTCTACTCCACCCGCCCAGAGGCTGCAGCCTAAAGGCCACTTCTTCCTCTCATCCTCCTCCCTCACCCTGGACCTGGCACTCATGTAGTCGTGCTGTGAAACAACTCAGACCCACTGTCTCATCCAGTTGAACACTACGCACCGAGAAATAAAGTAGGGGTCTTCTCTCAGGTAGGTGCTTGCTCCAAAGCACTCTGTAATACACAATTGCTAGATTTACAGTCTTTTACCTGATAAAAGATTTTTCTGTTAAGCATTTAACATTTTTTTAAGAAATGTCAAAGACAGACAATTACTTGTTTTGTTTTGAAATGGCAGACTTAAGGTTTCAGTGAACCAGCATTTTCTGATAGAAGAAACTCTTGCTGGAAAATTCCTGACCAAATTTATTTCAATTGTGCAGACACCTAGTTAATTGCTGCATGAATACTTTATCTGAACCGCAGCACCCTATTTGTTTCATAGTTTCTTCACTCACATGCTGAGAGGTTTGATAATTTATTACTTAGGCAAAACCCTATTGACTTACCAGTATGGATTAAGTGGTATTTCAGCATCCTTAGTTGCCAAGGTTACTGTTGTCTTTGCTGTCAGAACTGAAGAGCAGTTGAAGCACTCTCTCCATCCCCCAAACCCACCCAAAACAAATCTTGCCAAATGAATGAAACACATCAGTGATCCATGGTTAAGGACATGTTTCTCTGGGACAGAATCACCTTTTCCATGCTCCTTGCCCCAGTATGAACAAATCCAATTTTAATCAAGTGCTGGTGTCATGAGGCAGCAGAACTTAGTCAAGCAATGAAGTGGAGAAAATTAGTTGTATTAACAACTAATGTACACATGGGTTTCAAGTAGTCCTGCACAAACTAGAACTGAAAGGGCACCGGGGCAGAAACAACAATGTTGATGTCTGACCTGGCATATTTAAACAAAGAAGAGAACTACTTTACTGATCCCCAGATACTATTATCGCATTACAAAAGCAGACAAAAGCACGAAAAAAAAAAAGTGCATGAAGTAGAAAACCACCACCTCAAAGGGTCTTTGTGTGTACAAAGCCCTGAAAACTTCTATTAAGGTCACACAAGCACAGCATAGTCTTGGCAGTTTTATGCTCTCATTGAGCAATACCAGAGTCTAAGTTAACTTTTCCATCACTGGCTCCTTCATACTTTGTGTGTGCAAAAAAAATACTTTCCTGTATTTAAAAAATCATAGATACTACCTACTATCTTATACATTGCCTTGGGTTTTATCATAAATTTTATCACAAACTACAGAACATGCTGAGATGTTCTGCTACATTAGTGCATAACACAGAAATGGCAAGGCTCGGCAGGTCAACTTGACAGCTAATCAGATATTAGCAACTGAGGTATCTCGTACATCTCCCATTTCACATGGGTGGAACTTCCTGGAACTTAGCACTTTACAAAAGTGCCTAGAAACTCTACTATTGGAATAATCTCTCACCATAAAATACATGGCACACATAATGACCTTTTTCATATTTAACGCAGCATTTTTGCTGCTTTTATTTACCATGCCTAACTCGGTTGCTTTCATCAAAGGAGAATGCATGAGAGAAGTGACACCTTGTGTTCTTCTGCTGCCCAGGGAATGCCTGAAAGCAGGGCAGCAGCCCTCCCTGTTCATTAAGCACGTGTCCTGTGTGCGCGGAAAGTTAGCCATCAGACAAGGCTGATGAGGCACAGAGCATGCACAGGACTTGGAATCTTCTGTACACCATGTATGCAGCATCAGACCAAGGATGCAGCACTTCAAAGAAAAACGGGAAAGAGGGTTTGAGCAATAAAAGCAACTAAGATAAATATGACCATGAAGTAGCTCTCTCCCAGCAATTCTACACAACTTCTACACATTGTTTTCTAAGCTAATCTTCTCCATGATTGGTGCTTAAAACTCTCGTATCATCACTTCAGTACTGTAATTAGGACCTCCTTTTCGGGATATCATTTCTGCTCCTTCAGACTCAGTCAGATCCACTTACATCCACTTAGTTACATGTAACTTATGCCACTTCATCCATCAACTCTGACTCCAGCACAGTAACTTACCTACTTCTTCATTTAAATTGTGCTTGGCCTTCAATTTCACCGAGCAAGTAGCCACTTGTTCCTTGCTGTGGCTCCCATGTTTCTCATTTCTTCTTAGACTACAACAGCTTCAGCAAAATAACATAAAAAGGGCTGATTTCAAGCACTTCAGTCAATGAGTACCTTCTACAGAAGAGCACTAAAATAACACCACTGGGATAATATAACACCACTTTCACATTAGGACTAACACAAAAGCCTACTGCTGATGAATGATAGAAATGCAATTAGTACAAGTTCACAGCATTGCTTAAGTCGCTGTTATTTAGAAGAGCCCTCTGTACTTGCAGTTGTGCTTTTGATATGCTCTGAATTTGAGAATCAGTAGTAACCGAAGGCGGAGCGCCCCAGAAACGCTCACAGGCATCATACAAAATTAGGGGGATTTCACTAGTTGATAACACACCAGGCCCTATTGCTGCTAAGAGATCTGGCAGCCAGCAAGCTATATTTGTGACCTGGAGATTTGCAGAACACTGGGAAGTGGAGGTAGGGGGGAAAGTGCTCTAAGAGCACGGCAATTTTTGCTCATATTTCACAAGGCTGTTGAAGAAGTATTGCTACATTGCTAGGTATCACAAGTATGGGCTGGTACCATGGCAGGTGTCAAATTCCTTCCATGCCACCTGAAAAGAACAGGCGTGGATCTCTGGAAGAGATACAAAAAATAGCAATACTGCCCAATTTCATGGTTTCCTAGTTATTGTAGTAATAGCCTCAGTTCTTGACAGTTTTTCCAACAGTATTAATTAAGGGTGACAACGACAAAATCTTCTGAAAAGTTCCTGAGATAAAGTCTGATGATAACCCAAAAAGATTCTGCATCCAGAGTTAATGAAAGGCAGGAAACATAAAGAAAACTCTCTAGGGTAAGCAAAAGTATATTCCAGCAATTAGTGATGTAGTCAGACCCACGATAGCATTTCATTAGCCACATACCTTTGCTAACATCAATGTAGATCATAACTCAAAGTTGCCTTTTAAAATTGAGGAAAATAGATTTCTTTTATGTCTTTGCTGTGATTTCTCTGATTCTGAATCTATGCTGTCATATGCAAAATGTGCCCCATCTTTCTAATATAGTGCTTCTGAATCTCCAGTGACTCTGCCTTTCATTTTTTTCCAATCTGGACTGGAATTTTACAGGCCTCTGGTATAAGCAACGTTACTTTGGTTTATATCTTAACAGTTACATTTTTCTGGCACATCAGCCTCACTCTCTTACTTTATTAATTGGTTTGCTTCTGATCTACATCACAGCATACATGCTCTAAAATAAACTCATGACTGAAATCGGAAGTTTTTGAGGTTCTATGCCTTACGAAGCAGCATACAGAATAAAAACTTCTATTCCCTGAAGAATGTGAGTCTGGAAATTCCAGCGCTATTTTGAATATTTTATTTCTTTTTTCTTCAGGGAGTTCATTTGCTATTCTCTTGAGACCTTGTACACACCCGGCAATAAAAAGTCTTCCCCAGAACCTTCTAATTTTATGCTATTTCTCTTCGTTTTTTTATAACCTTTGATCCTATTGTTCATGCAGTGTTCACATTTTATTCTGGTGGGATATACAGCAAAAGAAGTATTTCTGCACTCCCCCCGTTTTCCCCAAAGAAAGTATTCTGCATGGTACAAAGGGAGGTCAATCTTGTGCAGGACACCAGGGCAGCACCCACCAGACACATCTGTTTGACATCCACATCAGATCATGAGGAAAAAGGCTTGGGGCGACAGGCTGTTAGAGCAACGCGCCAACACGTCTTTTTTTATTAGACCTTGCTGCTTGACTTTCCACATGCCTTCTTAAGGATCTTGGACAAAAGACAGTTATGTGCCAAAGAAATAATGCACCAAGAGCATGGGCATCTTAATAGAATAGGGAAGGCAACATAAAATACTACTGAACCAGAGACAGAAAACACTATGCTCGCAGGATTAATGGGTTTTGAAATCCTACTGGCCATCTCACTATTTCTAAACCTCCAAGCTACAATGACAGCAATGACAGTGTCTTTTGCCTTTTTTTTTTTTTTATAACTTATACTGTAAATTAACCAAATAAATTATACAAAATCTGCAGTTATCACAGCATTCATAATGGCTCATCAAACAGAGCAGTCATTATGTTCTGGTCCTTCCTGTTCTGACAGATGAGTGTGTACCGCAAACAGAGGAATGACGTATCAGGAAAGCACAAGTCCTCCCAGGATTTCATTAACCACACACCAAAACCCCAGGATAGGGATGTAAAGTTCTGTGGTGCAGAAAACACAGAGGCAATGCTAGCTTGAATTAAACTTTAACATTTTAGACATTTATGCAAGCATAAACAGAAACAATTTTGGGATTTCAAAACCAGGTCTGTACTTCTTTACTTGTGATAGTAAATGGAATATAAATCATTTTCTTAGCACCCTGAAAGCTCAAATTGTTGATAAGGGAGGTGGTTCCCTGGGAAATAGCTTGCAAAAGGGTAATTATATGACATCTCACCCAATATGACCTTGAGATTCAGAAGCCATGAATGAGTTTAACACTGCCCTGTTCAACATTTTTTGAAAGTTCTTACTGGTATGTCATATATGGAAAAATTGGCACCTGGACAAGCATCAAAGTCTCCCAAATTGGGGATCAGAATGAGCTCATCCCATCATGGTAAGAACCAGTCTTTGTTCTCAGTGTGACATCTTGCATTAATAGGAGATCATTTTCTCACAATCACTGCCATTCATCTGGAGTGCAACAGGGTCTGAATCGAACAACTCCTCATTGAATTGCAGAAAACAGGGAAATAACTGCCGAGTTTTCTGGGTTATGCTATTGATATTTAAGTGCCATTCTCTGTGGGGACATAACAGCTTAACTCCAAAGAGGCTGTGACCTATTTCTATGATGACTGCTGCACTAATGAGCAAATGGTTTCTCAAAGGTCACAAGCACACCGCAGAAGTTTGGAGAAAGATGGACACTCCCCAGAGAACAGGCTGGGTTAGATAAAATATATAACTCGGAGAATTAGATGCTCTAATTCTGTACTGAACAACAAATTAAATGTCTGTGTACACATCCACAACAAATACTTTCATATTCATTCTATATTTTAGCTCTGAATCCTCTTAACTTTGAAGTTTGTCTTGAAGCATCTTAGGTTTGGAGGAGATGGAAGGGTGAAGATCTGAAAACATGCTGTGGCTGTGGAGAGTGATAAAAAGTCCATAGCAATGTAAAACATTTCCTTTTCATAAGACAGTGCCTTCAGTGCTGTGTTTGTCTCACTAAGGAAAGCTCAAATCATACACAAAATCTAATTTTCACTGAGAATCTGCTTTTTCACCCTATTTGGCAATATGGGTGTCGGGACAAAAAGGTCAGCAAGATCACAGGAGCCCGTGAATGAATTTAAAATGATGCTTGAGCTCATTTGTTTTACAAGAAAAAAACATCCAAGTTTCTTTATTCATGAAAGCACTGTTACATGATGCAATTCATCATCACAAAGAAACAATATTCAATTCCTCATCATTGTGGATTGCATTTAAACAGCGCTAGGTGGGAATCCAGCTCAGTCGCCTATGTGAAAAGCCACTGTTCCCTTTGGAGAACACAGATATGTAAAAACTCACAGACTGCTAGAAAGTTTGGAAGTTTAACTTGAGGGAAAAGAGGCCTCTGTGCTTCTAACAACTGACTGGGCTAAACTTAACACCGAAGCACAACAGACAAGACTCTCTGCTACATGAAAGATTTGCTCATAACAACAGAAGTGATTCTACCTTGGTACATGACAGAGGTCAGACCTGCTCAACAGGGTCCTTCATGGTCATTTGCCAGGTGAACGGCACAAAAGTGCAACCAAGTCAAGCTGTGCCCTCCCTAGGGAAGGCAACTCTACACAACACATGATTTTTAAGAAGCTCATTATATCAGTTTCTTTCCTTTCCCTATAATTGGCAGAAGGTTTCCAAAGCAATTTACATCCACAGAAGAGTAAAGGAATAGAAATTAACTGTTTTAAAGCACAACACAAAGAAGAATTTCACCTCTGACTTCAGCCCTGAAGAAGTGAAGCATCTCATCTAAGATCTGCATCTGAGCTTGCTCTATAGTGCATGGATAAAGACAGACACTTCTAGAGGGTTACTCATTTCATTTCTCTTACACAGCTGTATCTACTGCTTCTGAGAAACATCCTGGTTCCTCATTGATCTCCTCTGTTTTGACCAGCTGATCTTACCCAGCACTTCAGAAGTCTTTCCTGGGGAAAGTGGTGCTAGAACTAGTATGTTGCCCAAGATGCTGTGGTTCTGTTGAATCAGTACTTTCTGAAGGAAAAGCAGTTTGGGAAAATATAAACCAGCTCTCCTCACTTAGGCTTCTCTTGGCAAGGAACTAAATCAACAAACCTCTACAAATAGCTTTGTCAGGTAAAACTATTTTAAAAGGGTACAAACACTTTGAAGACTATTCACTTCAGTCACACTTTCCAACCAGCAGCCTGCATCTATTGTGGATATTTCCTGCATGCCAAACAAAAAAGCAGCCACAACCTCTTTGCAAGTACCCTGCAATAATGCACAAAGTGGATTAATACACTTCTTATAGATTATTTTACACTGCTGACCTAAACAGTCCATGGGTCATTTACTAGCTATGAAGGAACAGGGTTTGGAAGCAAGCCCTTAGTAACTTTCTCTCTTGATGGCAATGGATTAGTCTCAAAGAACAATTAAGAATATACAACTTCTGTATCCTCATCAGCAGAGACATGTAGAAGGTTAAATCCTGGAACAGGCTGTCCCCTGAGACACTAACTTCAATAAGAGCTATCATTTTTTTTATGGGCTTTTGTTAATAAGTGGTGGAGAAATACAATCCTAAATCTAGTAACTTTGCTGCCAACTGAGTGAAGGAATTAGCACACTGATTCAACTTAACCAGAGGAGCTGCATTTAAAATGCCAGTCTGCTGGGACCTCCAACTTGCTCCAAAACCCCACCTTTGATGCTAATCTGCCTTCTTAACTGCTTCTCCTATTCCTTCTTCCCATCATTTGTAAGGGAAATTTAACAGTGAAAACCTACACTTCACTCCTCCCATTTCATGGCTGTTCCTGGTTTTACTCTCATTGAGGTCTCCAGTAATACCTTCAAATTCGAGGCTTCGATTTAGTCTCCACCTCCTTGACACGTTTATGACTTTCAACAATTCACATTCAACATTATTAACCTGATTCACACCCTCTACTCTCCTCTTACTTCTATGTCAGGGTTTTGTCTAATGATTCTTAACTACACTTCTCTATAAAGGACCATGACTTCTCCGTTGCTTTCTCCATTTCCTTCTTTAACCCTGTTAAGCCTGGGATGAATAGTATATATTTTCTTTATTTGGTTTCCTGTGGGAGTACATTACAAGGCTGTTCCGTTCTGTGTGAGTCGGATGCAAAACGGGTTGCTGCCTGCCTGCTCCAGCTGCATGGGCTGGGAGTGGGAAGCTGCTCCTTCCCCAAAAGCTATGGGCCATCCTAACATGGGGTAAACGTTCAGACCAAAGGACATGCAAAAGTAAGAGACACACTAGAAGGAACGAGGAAGCCAGGTGAGCATCAGAGGTCATGTCAAGACAGAAGTTTTTCCTACAGCAGTGAGGAACTCTGTGGAAGCTATTCAAATCAGGAAGTCACCAAAATTAAAAAGATTGACCCACAAGGACAGAGTGAGCAGGATTTATTTTCTCATCCTTCTATTTTAGTCTGTTTCTATTCAGAAGTCACCATGTTAACAGAATTAACTGCACCCTGATCACTTTTAACATTCTTCAGTCAGCATGCAGGAAACCTTCTTCATATTCTCATTCTCTTGGGTCCACCACATTGAGGCTGTATCCAAACACTCCCCTATTTATCTCTGGAGGATCAATTTCTATCCATCAAGTTGCTCTTCCACTGATTTCAGTGACCACTACTCTCTCAAGTGCAAATCCGTTATCAAGAGCCTCTTCTACCATATATAAATTAAAATATTACACAATTGACAGTGTGTGACCATCTTGACCCTTCCCACTCTATGTCGCTCTGCAGAGCAGAAGTTGTACAGGGACTAAGATGTTTCCATTTAGGTATCTAGGTACAGGTGTTCACTGAGTTAGCAGTCGTCTACACTCTCATTATAATCAATTCAGATCTAGTCAATACAATCAGTTTAACCTAGAGAGTGATTCCACTCATGTTTAAGTCGACATCTAGGGTACAATACACTTGTCATAAACACAGGACACAGGCAAGTCACTAGACATAGCTGTCTAGCACCATATTCAGTAGAATGCCCATCCTAGCTCCCCACTGCCTATCCAAAAGGGCATGGAGCAGGTCTTCTGCAAGCCTGTATGGCACCTACCCACCCAGATTGAAGATGTCCCAGATTCTCTAGCGTATCTCAAATATCACTATACATCTATGTTTAGGCAACTGAACTGAGCCCATACTCGTTCACAGCTGAACCACTGCTCTCTAGGCTTTACCGAACACGCTGATGGGAAGCTTAAGCACCCAGCGCATACTGTAACACTCAATGTAGGTTTCTTCAGCTCAACCTGAATCATACCTGCTGTCTCCTCAAGGATGCACTGGCAGTGCTTAGTGCTTTGTGGCCATCACAGGAATTCAGCGTCATAACAGCAAAGAACATTTGCCCTTCTTTCATTTCACTATGCAAACATTTACCTGTTAATCTGAAAAAAAACCCAAAACACAAAAAACAAACAAATAAAAAAACCCCCACAAAAAAAAAACCACCTCAAGATGGATATTTTCTAAGTATCTATGCTGTACCTTGCTTGTTAGATGAACAAGACGTGGGGTTTTGCCCTCAGTGGCAGCAAATTTCTGAAGCTGCCTGTAGAAAAGGAGAAATTCTTGCAAATCCAGTGTCATAAATAAGTCACTTAGATTTCTTTGCATGAAAGGATTCATTATGTGCAGATGTTTGGTGTACTTCTACAAGTTTTTACAGAAGAACAAATCACATCATTATTGTGTTATTTGACCAGAAACGAAGCATGGACTAATGCCATCTGCAAAATGTTAAAAAAAAAATGCTGTGTTTTTGAGTTAGAACCTTAGGCAAATCTAAAAGATATGTGCAAAATAAGCAAGAATATACCTGGAGATGCTAGATGACTCCTGTGATGAATAACAATCAGCAAATAAGAAACTGAATTTTTTTATTACACTGATATCTCTATAATATCCTTTAATCTGCTCCAGCAATTTTACTACAACATCCAGAAAATCACTTTAAACTGTACTCTGGTAGATCCTCTCCAAAACAAAGGAAAAAATGAGCACAAACTATTTTGTTATAGAAAGCAAGGAAGCTGAGCATCCGTGGCAATTTTCTAATTCCATTTATGCCTTGGATTAAAAAAAGTGACTCATGTGAGTACTTACACTGGCAACTACAGAAAAAAAAAAAAAAAGCTAATTATATATTGTTTCTAAATACTTTTGTCAAGTTATATGACAAAGAGTTCCTTATTTGCAAATCTTACGGCAGCAGAGTACAAAATTCTCTTTCAGATACTACTGACATCCATATAAGACAAAACAGTAATTCAGAAGCATCTCCATGCACTAGCAAGGAATCAGGCCTCCACCTCAGCTGTAAGTTTTCTAACTTCTTCAACAAGAGACATGGTACAAACAGAAAAACATTATTACATACCTCAAATACTGCAAAAGTGGTGCTAGGGCAAGGTAGCTCATGGAGAAAATGATTTCCGGTTAGTCAGTAAGGTTTTTGTTAGCAGGAAAAGCAGCAGCACTTTTTTCCTACTGTCAGGGCCCAGCAGTGGCCCGGGGCTCCCACGGGGCCAGGAACAGTGCACCCACCCTCCAACCCCCTCCCAGGGAAGGGCTACTACTTTAAACTTTCTTTGGGTAGTCTACGATACTAATCCTGTTGAAATACACTGTTTCTAAGTGAGAGTGAATAGGAAATACTCTGTCTGGTAACAGCCAAACTGAACCTGGCAAAACTGAAAACTCCAGTCAACAGCATATAAAAAGTATTTATTATTTTTTTTTAACATTAGTAAGAGTATAATGGCATGTTATCACTACTGATACAGAGTTCACACGCTGTGGGCATCCTACATCTGATGCTTACATGCCTCAGCAAAAGACAAAGAACATAAAATAGAAAGACACTTCATTACAGATGTTCAAACCTGAAACTCTCAGGGTTTACAATTCTTCTATTCGTTTGCTTATTTTGGCATGTGAGGACTCTATAATAGAGTACCAAAAAACAGGTGTGGTGATACTGCAGAACAGGATAAGGACAGATGTTAAGTGGACTTCCTTCAACTATAGCACAGGGCAAAGAACCAGCAAATTTATCCACAAATCTATGTACACCTTACATGGCGAGTCAGCCTTACCTACTTTCTGGCCACCCTGGCATTGCAGAAGATTTGCAGCAGGTGTTCACTCCAGTGATTACCTCCCAGTCACATGCAACAGTTACATCACCTATCTGCCCGAATACTCCAGCTAACTAACCTGCGCACAACCTAGGAAACCACAGAAACTCTGGTTCCATTGAAGGCAACAGATCCAGTAACACTGTTTAAAATTAAGAAGATGCTTAAAGGGCTTTTGGATTCCTTCCTACTAAAGCTTCCTCTCATCAGCTAAAAAAACCCCTCAAACAACCGCTAAATTAAAGCATCCAATGTAAACAAAATTCTACTACACAGTATTTTGTTTCCATAGCACAAGTCACAGCTGAAAAAGATACTAATTACAGCACTAATGCAGCTGTATTAATTACAGCTGCATTAATTAGAGCAAAATTCTGTAATTTAACTAGGTTGGCACTTAAAAGTGCTTGTTCAATTACAATACATTTCAGAACTTTATCTATCTCTCCTCAACAAGCTGGTGAACTTTTAAGTTAGCACTGTGGGGGTACACAGGTATCCAGTCAAAGGGGGTGAAGTTTCATAAACGTCCTGTCTTCAGCTGCCCTTGTGTTACAAAGTCAGCTAATAAAACTGCACACCGCAGACAGCCTCTCTGAGCTACTGCCTGCTACAGCCCTCAGATCCTAGCATTTTGTCTCTCATTTGTCCCGACAGGCGTCAGTCTACAACATTCTGCATTGCTTAAAAACCTTTTAGATGCAAAGTGATAATTTCAACAACAACCAAAAAAAAACCCCACAGTTTGCCTTTACAGGCTACGTGATACAGAGCAGGAGAAAGAGAAAGCTTCTAGGTCAAGATTTCTCAAATCCTGAGGATATTGCTGAGCTTTTAATCAGCCCACACTCTTATAAAAAAACAAAACCAAAAAACATTGCAGCAATGGAGAGATTTTGTATGCAAGGATGGGGTAAAGGAAAAAAGAGCAAGAGCCAGACCTCAGGGCTTAGCTCTTCACCTGCTGTTAGTACATTTTCAAGATTTTTATGTTCAAATACACTTGTGCCTTAGCAGAGATTCTTGTCAGATACTTTCACTCTAAGTTTAACAGTACTGAGGTATTTAAAGACCTGCAAGTCTACCCCACATAAAAAGAAAACCTGAAGAATAATCAGTAGGATGAAGCTTTTGCCTTCAGTATTACCATTCCACTGAAAGGAGACAGATAGTCCACATCATACGGCATTTGTACTACAATGTTACTGCTGGGACACCAGAGTCCCAATATCAAACAAACTGTGCAGGACATGGAAGGGGTGGAGGAGGAAGGCTGTAAGAGACAAGTTGGGGAAAACATGAGGAAGCTGTACAGTGGAGTGGCACGTCTTTACTTGAAGATGGGATGCTAACTAATAGCACGATTTTGACATGATTCCAGTTCTGAGTTAGCAAGCAGATAGTAGGCTCCTCTTGTCTTTAGCAACTTGAGACTTAGGTATATACTTCAAGTAGTTATGGTCTAGTAATGCTCTATATTAATAATGGGATAGAGATAATGTGTTCACAAATACCATTAAAAGTTTTAAAACTTCTGAATATCTAAATAGACATTAATCACAATATATACAAGCATCCCATTTCTTTAAAATTGGTGTTTTACACAGGTGTATATTCTCAGATAATTTTTTAACTAGACTACAGTGACCTGAAAGACAAAAAAAAAAATGTGAAGACACACACATTTTTAAATGGCATGGAGCCATAACATAATTTAACCAGATTTCTGCAAGTTGTGATGACTAATTACGTAGATGTCACTGTCTACAGGAACATATGTTAACAAAAAAATCTGTGCATGAGTGTACATGTGTGCATGTGCTAGTGTGATGCCCAAATTCAATTAACAGGTCTCTACTAAAAATATGTCTATGCAACAAGAGAAAGATATGTAAAAATACAATCTCAGGCTTGACTGAAGAGGCAGTGAAGAGGCTGAAGCTGGGGAAATTGAACAAACACACATAAAATTATTTTCACTCCAAGTAAACAAATCCTCAGAGAAGGAAAAACTAACTAATAAATATTGTTACTACTATCCCTAGAGACAATCTTTGCCTAACAAAATAATGACATAAAGGTAGAAAACTATGCTGTGCTCAAAATAGATACTGGTCTGAGAGCAAATACTGGTTGTAGTGAAGCTGGAGCCATAAATTGCCTGCATGTGGCACACAGGCTACATGCACATTAATCACCCTCCTATACAAAATCCAAAAATGCACAACACAGGGCATTCAAAACAGCATAAGCGATTCAGACCATCATTTACATGCACTTCAACAGGAATTAGGTACCATACTCTCCTACATTAATATATATTGTTATAAGTGGTTTTAATCAGTAGACATCTTAATAACATAGACATCTGGCTACTGTAGCCCCGATTGTCAGCATTAACTACAACACTTAATATTCTACAGATGATAAACTGCCTGAGCCACGGTGAGCAGCTGTTAACCACTGACATGGCAATGCAGCAGTGGATATGGATATACAACCTGCTGATCTGCTCTAGCTTAAATATAGGTAAAACCATCGTTATCTTCTGCACAGTGAGAAAGAGATAATGTTTATCTATGCTGTCTGTTAGCTTAACATTGCTCTCGATTTAAGATGCATCATAGTTAGGGGAAGATAAGAATAAAAACTCAACTCCCAATATATACAAAAACTAATAAACTAATCATGAGTTTGTACTATTGTTACCCACATAGGGTATATAAAAGCACAATATCAGGCTCCTGCTACCAAAACCCACTTGTTCTGTAAATAGGGCTAGTTAAATGGACATAGAAAAAGAAAATATTTAAAGGGTAGTATTCTCCTTTTTTGCTTTCAGTATAAATGCCAGTGATTCATTATAGATTATGTGCAGGGAACCAGAGATTAAGTTTTCCTACACTGGCAGTAAGCGAACAGGAGCTGAGGTCTAGTGATCACATAGGACAAGGAACCCTTTCACCTTTCCATTTTATGGCTTGACATTATATGGGATACTGCTAAAAGGAAGAGAGAAATGGTTATAACTACTGCTTACTTAAACAACTGAAGTTACATATATAATACTCAAGCCCTTATTTTCTCGCTGCTTATTATCCCGCGGTGACTAAAACTCTCCTATTCTGAATTCACACCAGGGTGTTTGCAAGAAGCTTTACATAGAAAAATCAAGCCACTACATATTGCACAGACTTTCAAGCAATGCTATGAGATCGCTGTATTTGTAATAGCAGTAGAAAGCTTTAGTAGTTGGCAATTTTCTTGGCAATTTAGTAGAATAGCTGAACTGCAATAATTATTTTGGAATACTGTCATTTTTCTGACATCAATCCCCCTGTTATTAATTAATATCCAAAACTCTTAACTGTGCTTTCATTACAGAGTAAGGAAAGACTCTACAAAGGGGTTTTTCTTTCCTGGAATAATTATACCAGAATATTTACTCTGGAATAACTCTTTCAGTGAATTTCCGCTTGAAGACAAACAAACCCCTTTGCTACAACAATGACCAGGGCTCCCCAGGAAATTTTTTTTTTTTTTTTGCACTCAACATTTAGTTTTTCAGCAATTAAGATTTTCTGAGTGAACTGTAGCTTCACCTGAAAGGATAGGACAAACAGGGTACTGAAACTTTCTAAGCAAAGAAGAAATGCTGCCCTGCAGCACAAGCGGCATCAAAACCTTCTTCCCCAGTGATTGGCCAAAACTCTCCTAAAAAGAGCACAAAGGGCCACTACTGTTGGGTGAAGGTATTTCAGACTTTATAACCTTCTCATTCATGCCTCAAAGTCTCAGCATCAGATTCCACATTACATCAGTCAAGACGAGCCAGCTTGCACTGCCTCACTAGCAGCTAACCAAACCTATTCACTGCACACAAGGTACTGTTAATTTTTTTCTTTTTTCTTTTTTTTTTTTTTGTTTTTTTTTACATTTTACTATTTAATTTACCTATACCTTTTACTAGGGTATAGATAACAAACTCTGAAAGACCTCCTCTGTATTTCACGACCTCAGTGTCATGCAGGAACACAAGATACTGAACACAGAACTTTTCTCTGAAAGCACCAAACAATGCGAAGAACTCCTTTTCTCAGAGAGGCCAGAGACAAAATATACTGCACTCTCCTGCTGCAAGTCTTACTAGGAGGCTCTTCTTTGTCATCAGTGATCCAGAGACCGCCCTCAATTGTCACAAGAGCATCACCACAGAACATACTGTTTACACATCATTTTATACTGCTACATACTTAAATAAGACAAAAAAAATTAGTCCTAAACAGTGTAACAGCATAACTGATGAGACCAAATAAACCATACATAACCAGAGATGCATCACTGAATAGATATCATCAGAGGAGATAACCATTCCTTTGGTGGTTCAACCACATTTCAGCAGATGACATCAACTTTATTGTCCAAGCTGCCGTTTCGCACTACACTTGATGTCTGAAAATTTATTGTCAATTATACACACGAAAAATACAGAACTGCAAAACTACCGTTATTAAAAGTTATTACTACTGAATGCATGATGCCACAATACGCCGATTTTCATGTATGAACATTTTCTTTTGCATGTCTGATATTATGGAGGTTTGTTAGACATAGCCAAGGCCAAATAAGAGGCTGAGAGGTACAGCTATAGAGAGAAAAAGAAAGAAAGACGAATCCAAGGAACCATGCTCTGTGATGCAAAGTACAAGAGCAGCTCAGAATAAAGTGATCTAGTTGAAGATGTCCCTGCTCCTGGCAGAGGGGTTGGACTACATGACCTTTAAAGGTTCCTTCCAACCCAAACCATTCTATCATTCTATGAAAATGCAAATTCATATATGGTTGGTTTTGTTATTTAGATAGGGATTAAACTAATTTACAACCTTCCAAAACTTTATGACCCACAAAAATGAACATAACCTGACTTAAGATGTCAAAACTCAGCTGAGAAATTTCTTTGAAACATAAGAAAGCTACAGACTTTGTGAGGTTATCTTTTCTTCTTTTCCCTTGCAGGTACTAATACTTTTAGGAAAAGATAAATACATGACAAAAGATTGTTTCTCTGAAAAAACATGACCTTTGAAATTTCCAAAGGCAGAAAAGGCATCAAGTTGTCTGACTCTCAGCAAAAGTCAACAGGAACTGAGTGCCAGATTGTCATTTATGTTTTATTCTAATGAAAAGAGCTTAATTATAGGTCATCATGGAGCACCCTCAACCTTCAAACTGACTTCAATGAGGGCGGGAGGAGAACAGCCTAATCAGGCTTTTAAGCTGTAACTGCCATCCCCAAAACAAACAAACAAACAAAAAATAGCAGAATTGTTGTGTACAATGCAAAGTAATTACTTTCATGGGAAAATTAATTATTGTGACCCCAATCGGTAACAATGGCCACCTGATCAGAGGAAGTCTGCACTTCCCAAACCAAGTGAGCACATGAACAGTAAATGAAATTCTAGCTGCTGCAGTGTGCAAGTGACCTCCCACTCGCTCGAAACCACGCTACACCCGAGTATCTGCAGTAAATGCCACCGGGAGAGTACCAAAGCCCCATATTCACAGGAAAAAGCATACTACTGAACTTGGTTTCCAATACTCACTGTCTCTCCCTGCAAACAAGCAAGCAAAAGTGGTCAACATCAGACCTTTGTCACTCTCTTTTCTTTTTTCTGACATGCTATGAGCAAACCACAATGCCTAAGTTCTTGCACTAACACAGAGCCGGCAGCGCCAGCTCTCAACTCCAGTCAATAGGCAGGCAGGCTGCTCTGAAGTTCCTGCACCAACCAATTTGAGATGCATGAGCTCCTGGCAGCAAAATAATTATTTCCTCAGAGGTTCTTATTGTCTCCAGCACGCCATGAATTCTGTTCAAGTTCAACGTCAATTTATCACTCTACATTACTGGCGGCAGCTGACATCATGGGTGCAATTGTTAAAGAAAAGGGAAATTATTTCTGCCCTCGTTCATTTAGATTGCCTCCCCCACACTAAGTGCGGCGAAGGGAAAAAGCTTTGAGCAATTTGAAATCACAGAATGCCTCATTCTATAAAAGCACTGCACTTGTCCAGCAAACCTCTCTATCTACCACCACTGAATAATGCCAGGTACTAGAGAGACCCAAAAGGGTACAGGGAGAAAGTATGACCTGCAAAGAGGTAGTATTTTTAGACTACAAAGTAGTTTCCCTCTCCCGCCCCCGCTCTATTATGCACCACTTTCTTTAGGCTTGATACAGCAGGGTGCTGAGCGTGCTGGCCCCTCTCCAGCAAAGCACAGCAGTACGTGCTGCTTGCTAAGTGCAGCCAGCCTGGCACAAAATAAACCGCTGTGCTGCAGGGAGACCAAAGTGCCAGCATCTCACAGGCTGGAACCCACCAGCCTCCATGTCATGATTCTGATAAGCTTCACTATACATCATTTTGCTTGCAAATGTGGGGGGTTTTTTTGTTTGTTCCGTTTTGTTTTAAATAAATGGGGTACTAAATTGGCTTAAAACTAGTGACATCCTCACAAAAAACAAGGGACTGCTTGCAGAGCGCGTTACTCAGTGTCAGTACAAAAATCTTTTTGCCTTTATCTACCATCTATCTTCAATTCTGAGTTAAACACAAAAAGCCACCACTTCAACAGAAAAAAAACCCAAAACACTCTGAGACACAGGACTTGTTTCAAATAACCATTCTGAAAGTTAGCATTACTATACTTTCTTCCAAAGGAATTAAGCAACCTTTAAGTAAAAAAGATGAAAACTATCAGACAGATGCTTCTTCATAGAGTCCAAAAATTCTGTACCTGCCCTTGAAATCTTGCAACTTGTTTGACAATACGGAAATCTTCCAAAATGGTGTAAGCACACCCTGGCAGTGCACAAGATGGTGGGGGGTTAAAAGTGACAAGAGTGAATTTTAATCACCACTAAAAGGGAAAACAACAAGACCTATTTAATTCAGTGTGCTGAAACCTGCCATGTGTGTAGCACAACCCCACCAGGAAGCAGCTACAGCTCAGCTGGTGCAACCATCCCTTCTCGCTGGTACTCAGCAGCAGGACAAGGGGCATTGGGAACCTACTGAAACACACAAAACACCTGAAGATAAGACAATGTTTTTTAATTGCAAGATAGGTCAAACACTGGGATAGGTTGCCCAGATGGTTTTGGAGACCTGACAGCATAACAGGCTTACATGCCTACTCACAGTATTATTAAAATTTGATCAAAGGATTAAAAGTTTTCTCATTATCTTTCAAGACCGGATAATGTCACAAATGGCACAGAAATTCCCTTCCGTTAGGAAATTAACCTCCATGGTTTTAGAAACTTCAAAGATACTTCATTATTGACTGCCTAAGCTAACTTTCCATGGCCTGAAGGCATTTTCTCCTTTTTGGGTTTTGTTTTTTTTTTTTTTAAATGTTCACTCAAGGCAGATTCTTAAGAAGCAGTTTTGCCTGTAAGCAGCAAGTTTTAATAGCCTAACAGATGTCCACCCCAGCTCTGTATTTAGCATTACTAGCTAGAACATTAAATCCATAAGCACTTGAACGTTTATCACTTTGAATCTTGCACAACTCATCCATCAAGGCAGCCTCTGACATCCCAAAATGCTGAAACACTCCTCTGCCATCCTGCAATTCCCTCGTTTCCTGCAAGTTTCCACCAGCTCCTGATACAGGGACTGGGTGGGAGAGGCAGCAGCAAAGCTGTACTGCAGGTGCAGTAGCCCAAGGAGTCCCAAGCAAGTCTTTCTGCCTACTGACAGGGCAGGGAATTTGCAGCACACCACTATACGATCAGAAGCTCTACTGTAATACATACACGTCACTCCTTTTGGCAAATGAGATATGCTTCACATGCAACCCTAACAGTACCCTCCGCACGTGAGTGTTTGCGTTTAATCATTTAGATTTCCAGTAACAAACTGCAAACACAGAAATGTCCTCACTAGGGATCCTGCTACACAGCTAAGGTTCACTGGCACACTGGGAACTTACTGGCATGCCATTTGGGCTGATGAAGTAACTGGAATTAGTTATGGGTTGTCATTCTTGTGGTGGATCAGCCCTGGAAAGAGCCCTTTCTGCCACGAGATTTCAAGTTCCTTGGAAGCTCAGCAGCGGTGGGACCCAAGAAAACCATGTCCTCTTCCAGACCATGGCCATGTTTCCTTCCATCCACTCCTAGCAAGCATAACTCCTTCCAGATTCTTACCTTTGCCCTGTGCCCAATCCATCTTCCCTTACCTATTGCTGGATCTCTGTCCTTTCCCACTCCCCCCATATCTCTGATTTCTCATTTTCATACAACCTTCCAAATGAATTATCACCTCTGAGCAGCATAGGCTGTTTTAGTCTTGCCCTCATCCCCCCCAAAAAACAATTTCTTCTGTCTTCCAGATCACATCTTCTCTAAATCTGAACTGGGCAACTGCTCCCTCTACACAGCCTAAGTCCACAGTAGCTCCTAACAGAGGTTGCAGAAGGAAGACAGATGGAGGACCACAGAGGTTGCCCTCCATTCCAACACATCACTCTAGCTTTAAGACAGCCCACATAAGCGAGAGCTGCAACCACTGCATGACTCCCAGTCAACCCACAACTGGAGCACATCCAGTAAAAACATAACTTGAAAAGACTCCGCTGAGAATGTATTAACTGCCATTTCTCAATGCCACATAATTACACCAAATTCCTAAGCGTGAGATATTGACAGGCAGCACACACTGCACCTCTTCCCTTGAGGTTCAGGTTTCATATTCAAACTCTGGTGGTAACACTGGTTTTAAACAAAACCAAAAAGAAGAGGCACTCCTCGCCACTACAGGAGTCACCAGAACTTCTTAAGGCAAGCAACATGCCCTTTTCTCTAGTCATATCTTCAGAAATCGTAAATTTTGGCTTAAGCTTAGAAAATAAAATCAACCTGAAATACCCACTGTGTACCCTACCGAATATGCCATCCTTGGGAGGGCAGGCTCACCCCAGGACAGCAAGAAGCATCAGAAGACAGCACGTCCAGGGTGACAGTGCCAGGTGCCCATCACAAGCAGAGGCACCACTGTTCACCGGCACCACTGTTCACCAGCACCACACCTCCAGAGTCACTCCAGCATATGTGCAGCCTCTCCCCATCACACTGCCCCAGCTTGGTGGAAGCTCTGCCTGCTAAAAAACAACCTTTATCTTTTTTTTTTCTCATCATACTGTGCATTAGTTACGGCAAATGCAGCTCGAGATGAAGGGGGGGAGCCGAGTTCACACAGTCCAGGGCGTTCACTGGAAGAGCATGGTTTGAGGCTGAAGGACAGCCTTAAGGTCTGGGATTCTTATGCAAACCTGGTGGCAACATGAAAGATTTATCTGCATTTCTGGAAGTTAATGGACTAGTCCCTTATTATGACAGGGTTGCTACACAATCCTCAGCCACAGACATGTAGGATTTTGCTTTGCTATAAAATAGCGAACTCATCCCTTTGTTGTTCTTCTTCTTAGCAGTTACAGAATTAGGCACTGGTACTACGGCATATTAAAAACAAGCAATTAAATGAAATATAGACAAAACCAAACCACACATATGCTATCGTAGTACTTACTCTTGAAGGAGTTAATAGTGCCATTTCTCAGGTGTTGTAGTTTTAATACTGAAACTAGGACATCAGCTCATATAAAGAAACTGGAGGATATCCCATTCCCCACCAAATCAAGACTTTTGCCGTATCAGTTTAGTTTAGTCATAGCCAGGCCTAGAATGTGTAAAAGGTAACTGCATAACAAGGTAAATTTTCATCACAGAAAAGTTGATTTGCAGTTACGTTATGGAAGAATTTTCCCTTGCAGATGAAAATAAAAATACAAATAGATCAGCACTCAGACTGCAAGTCAGTGAGACCTTATGAAAGAAGACTGAAAACAAGTCACATCTTCAGACAGTTTGAGAACTAGCTGCTTTCCAAAGAATAAACTGTACCTCTACCACATACAAAAAGAAAAGAAAAAAAAAAGAGAGAGAAAGATATTGATGACTTGAAAAAGTTTATCTGAAAACTTGAGGATTGATCTAATGAAGGACTGTTCTTACTGTTTTTAAAGTCTAGGCAATGCAAAGGTCGGTCTGTGAAAAGATGACTCCACTGCAGAGAAAAGGAGCTAAAATCGGATCTCCATTGAATACTGACTTTTATGTCTCTTACTTTCCATATATATACACACTGCATTTCTCCAGCTTTTTTTCATCCAAATAAGACTATAAAAGACAAGAAGAAAAAGTAAAATATAGGACATACAACAAATTCCCATAACTGCAAGATGTAAGATCTATAAATACGTACTCTTGCAAAATCTATTGCTTCTTCTCACCACAGCCTTTGACAGAAAGCTGACATGCATTTGAAATATGCATCAATGAAATATCTTGGTAGCAAAAGAAAAGGTCAAACCAAAGGAATCCCTATAGGAACATATACTTAATACACCATTTTCACCTCTGGGTTAAAATAATGCAAGAGGTTCACAAGAATTCATCAAAGTAAATCAGCTTTGCATTGTGGTTTGTACAACCCTTTAGCGTATATTTAGGGGAGGAAAAAAACCAATTTTTTTTACCAGATATTCCCTAAAGCACAGTTTAAGACAGTTCTGAGATTAAAGAAACTGAAGTATTTTCATATTCTATTGACAGGTGGTTTTGGTTTGTTTTTTTTTTTTGGAAAAAGGTATAGTAAAATCCTCCAGCTGCACGGATGCTTTACTAGCTGGAAACGCAAGAATTCTTTTAAGCTGGGTAGTGTGACAGATGCTACACCTATTTCTAACATCCACCTCTACGATAAAATGCAAATACAAAATCTCCCGATTACTTATGAACTTTAAAGAAACCGTATCATTTTTGGGCTTGAGTAGTCCGATGTGTCTTGGCCAAAATCCAGCTTCAGTAAATACTCCAAGATGCATCTTACCCTTAAGCTACATTCAGCAATATTAACTTTTTTCATTTTCCTCCCTACGGTTGCAAAGAAAATGGTGTAAAGCGTGTGTGTGTCTCTGTGTCTGTGTATGAGCACTCTCAAAAGAGAACTTCAGTGAAGTTCTACATGTATATGGAGAGACCCTCCTCCAGAAGCCTTTCCATCAAATCCATAAATTACAAACAATAACATATTGAGTAATCAGTCTTCCTTAATATGACAGAGGAGCATAGGCTGGGAGACAGATCTAGCTGCCACTGGTGGCCTCTGAATGCCCCAGATGGATGAGGATTATATTTATCATCCAGATAAAATTTTTCTCACCTGCAGTGATATAAACTACATGCTTCTAATAAAGAACCTATAGTTTAGAATACCACTGCATGCATTTTAAATGCCCTGCAGTTACGGGAAATTGTCATCATGAAAGATGCAAACGAAAGACTGATTGTTCATTGTTTTTTGTTTAGAAATTATTATTCTTCTTAAAACAGCCTGGTTTTGGTAAAGCAAAGAGAGACACGCGTAGGAGCATGAGAATAACAGGATTACGAGAAATTCATTAATTGAAAGGAGAGATGTGTGAAAGCAAGCATGAAGATATGAGGTGTCCAAGCAGCATGCTAGAAAGGATCAGACAACCTAGGTAGAGGTAGAAAGCCAGGCACAAAGGTAGGAAAAGAGCACTTAGAAAGTAGATCAAGACCGGGACTTCACAAGGGAGCCAAAAGGTACAACACTTGGAAGAAAATCAAAGACTGAACATGATGCTTCACACTGCCTCCAGCCTACTGCTGGGCAGGTTCTCCTCACCCACCGCTGGACAAGCTTCTCTCTCAGCAGGTGGGTTTCTGTCTGACAAATTAAGACTCTAAGCGACTAACCCAGTGTTATCTATTAGCACCCTGACAAAGGGACATCCAGCACTCGCAACTTGTCCTGGTTGGACCCTGGGTGCGGAATCACTTCTTCCGATGCTGCACTCACTGCTGAAAAAGCCAATCACACCACACCTAGTCCAAACCCCACTGAAGCTAAGGAAAGGCTAGTCCTTACAGTCACAACAAACAAATCTGAAAAGCACAAGAAAACCAAGACACCGACTCAGAGGCCCTGCCCCAGGCTGCCTGTCCGGGCAAGGGGCCCTGCGCCCCTTCCCAGCTGCCTGCCCCAGCACTGGCTGTGCCACCCCGTGAGTCTCTTCAGCTAAGAGCTAAGAGGCTTTAAACTCTTACCTTGCACAAAAAAATAAGACATGTAAAGGCCCTTTTAAATTCATCTTGCTTTGAAAGAGAACTGCAGGGCATTTTATAATTAGCTACTAACCCAGGGAGCCCATGCTGCTGTATATCTAAGCAAACAGGTTTTTTTTTTAATATGAAAAGGCCAACTATTCAGAAAAGGTATCAACCAGAATAAATCACCATTCCCCTTTGATTCAGGCTGATTATCCCAGTGCCTCAGGATCCATAGCAGCCTGAAGACCTGTGTCAACTACAGACCAAGCAACCTCAGCATCCAGTTAACTTTCCTGCTAAAGTAACAGCACTCAGCATTATTTTGGCCACAAGTGAAGCTCAGCTTTGGAGAACTCACAGAACAAAGGAGCAGTGGAAGCATACTGGATAGGCAAAGAAACATCCAGTTCATAAAGGCTTCTGGCAATACTGTATTTATTACTCACAGCTACTGCAATATGGCAAATGCTTCCTGCACACATGGTCATTGCTCAAAAAGCTCAAAGTCTGTCTTCTCTAGGATATAAAACACAAAAATAAACATAGGAAGAAACAACCAGGGGAAGACACAATTGTCCTTTCAGATTACAAGTGGTTTTGATGTGGTCATCTATTGTATTTTAATAGCATCAAAACCACAGCAAATCACTACTACCACTAAAAATTCCACAAAGGTATACTTTTGGGTATACAGTATTTCTTAGAAGTATTATTTGCCTTTTATTGCTCTCTCAGCACGCGTATCCCTTCATCAGCCTCCCTCCAGTTTCCTTTCCCCTTGGAAAAGAACGCTTCCTGTCTTGACCTAGAAAATATGAAGCCTTTGGAACTGAAAAGCTCATTTTTCCACTGCATTGGATACTGCTGCTGTTCAAACTCATCTCAAGAAATACTGCCTGTGTTCGTGGTCTGCACGATCTCTCATTTTCCCATGCCAAGAAGTCAGCTGTAAATGCCAGAGACAGAATTTCTTCCTGCTTCTGTCCAGTTCACATGAAAGTCAGCTGGAAACTACCAGTCTGGTTGTTGTGGGGAATCACGTAGAAAGCAGTAAAAAAAGGGTGATGCCAACTTCATTAAAAAGAATCTCTGTTCTCCTATGTAGACGTTTAAAAAAAAAAAAAAAAGGCAGCTGTAGCAAAGTTATTTTAAATTGCAAGTATGAATCAGATTCAGAATCCAATATAACCCATAGCCCATCTGTGTCTAACATCAGAGGCTCTGGCCACTCAGTTATTTTACTGCTTTTTGCTAGGGATGCTGCCCACAGCAGTTCTGCAGGTGCTCACCTGCTGGTTTGCTCTATCTGTACCAGCGCATACCTGCTCACATCACAGCATCAAACTCCAGCTCCCACTATATGTACTGAGCACCAACAGCTCTCCTGAACAGCACTGGAGATGCTATTTTGTTTGCAGGCATTTGACCTCATACACCGGCACTGAAGTCTGGCAGCAGGGGACTCCCTAACTTTGACCCACCTGTTGATTCACAAGTGCCAAAAATAAGACATGAAGAGTACAAGTTCAAAGCCACAGCTGCTTGCCACTTGGAGAGACAAGCCTGGAGAAGGCACTTCAGAACATGTGCACATGGAGCACAGATGGAAGCAGCAGCCAGTTTCATCTTGTAAAACCTCCTCAGAGGAATGCTGATCCCCAAAATGATACACTGGATTATTTAGGCTTGCTTTGTCATGTTTACAGCGCCCAAAACTTGTATGCAGGCACACAGAGATATGTTTAGTCATTTACTGAGTGCATCCAGGTGTCTACAGCTCACTAGTTATTCCCTTCAGAGAACAGACTTTCTAATACATGACAACTTTATTTTCAGTAAACTTTACATCATATGATCTGTGTTCAGTGGACAAGAGCCAACAAGAAGGCCAAATTACAGTCCTCCTTCTTGAAAAATCACAACTTTCTACTTAGGACACTTAGACAACATAGAAATGGTCTGATCTGTTACGCATCTTTCCTCAAAGCATGCAACAGGGACCCCACATTAGAGAAGCAGCCAAACCAAGGGAATGTTCCAAAGCTGCTGGCATCAGCAAGCCTCTTTGAAGGCTAAATAGTATTCAATTTTGATAAAGACAGAAGCTGCTGCTTTAAATATGCTGGTGAGTATGCTAACAACTCTATTTTACAGGATCACTGTGCAAAGTTTTACATGAGGCTTTAAACTTTTTCACCAAATTTAATGTTTGGATTTTTTAGCAGTGGTTGGTTTTGTTGGTTTTTTTGTTGGTGGGGTTCTGGGGTTTTTTTTGTCTCCAAGTCAAAGATTAAAGAAAATCTCATTTGTAAAACTGGAAAACTTGTATGGGAAAATAAAGCACATCCACAGAACTCACAATTTCTCTAGATCTAAAAAATAAAATTATTCCCAGCCCTGAAACACATTTCAGGTTTTGTACGGATGGACAGTCTCAATGTTTTTTCTTTAGCTATCAACATTTGCACCCACTACAGTGTCAGAGAACAGGAGACGCCGCCTCCCCTCTACCAACTGACAGAATTAATTTGATCAACTTGACTTATTGATTGCATGTTTTATATTCTTCAGAGATGGTGCATATTCTTTTTTGTTATAGGGACATCAAACTATTAGAAAATCTTTTGCTAAATGTATTTGACAAGATAACAAAACCTTATTAGAATTAGCTATGTTATTGCAGCTAAAGACAAGGAAGGTCTTTCCTTTCCCAAATTTAGTTTTACAATTGAGTATGTCAATTAAGATTTAACCAAGATTTAGCAGGCAGTAGCTGAGGGTAATTACTGCAAAGTCACTGAGGTAAAGATATGTGCCTTTATTTTTCTACAAGCTGAATTAATTTTATCTAGTCATTTTGTTCAGCAACCATCTTCTTTATGCAACTTTGCTGCTTATTTGCAAGATACTAGACTTTACATTAGCAGGCCAGAGGATGGTACTGTCACACTATGGAAAATTTTATCTTCTTCATCATTAAAAAAAACCTGCCTTTTATTTGTCTATGGGAAATCTGAATGTATTTTCCTTCTTTGATTCTGATGCTGACATTTATGGTACCACAATTCCAAGTTAGATTTCCCAAACTCAGGTCTTGTTCCTGAAGACAGGAGCCTATTGACAGAGCTCTGGAACTCTTGGTAGGAGACATATTTCTGAGGGTTCCAGACGATGCTCACAAAACACATTATTCTAAAGGCTTGATCCTTAAAAGTGACCCATGGTCTGTCTGAACTAAGCAGGGTTTGAAAACACAGAACATTTCCGAGGAAGAAGAATGCATCTCAATGGTTAGATGCCAGACATCTATCAAGCAAAACATTGATATCAATGTGATACATTAATATCATACTGACAATGAAGCCATTTGAGATATATCTATGGCTTATGATGGGCTATTCATACTCTGTACTGCCTCTTCCCCAACGTCAACAATTGTTTTAACAGGGGAAAGCAAAAGCAGGAGGAAGACGACACTTTTCTCGTGCCTTGCTGGGTGGCTCCATGGCAGAGTTACATTATTGAAGTGGGAGATGTACCTGTGTCCTATCAGAGAAACACGTGAAGTCAGGCATGTTGCCAAACACAAGCTGTACTACAGAATCATAGGATGGCCTGGGTTGAAAAGGACCTTAAAGATCATCTCATTTCAACCCCCCCTGCTGTGGGCAGGGTTGCCAACCACTAGAGCAGGCTGCCCAGGGCCCCATCCAGCCTGGCCTTGAACACCTCCAGGGATGGGGCATCCACAGCTTCTCTGGGCAACCTGTTCCAGTGTCTCACCACCCTCTGACTGAAAAATTTCCACCTAATATCCAACCTAAATCTCCCCTCTCTTAGTTTAAAACCATTCCCCCTCATCCTGTCACTATCAACCCCTGTAAATAGTTGCTCCCCCTCCTGTTTATAGGCTCCCTTCGAGAACTGGAAGGCCGCAATGAGGTCTCCCTGGAGCCTTCTCTTCTCCAAGCTAAACAAGCCCAGTTCCCTCAACCTTTCCTCATAGGAGAGGTGCTCCAGCCCTCTGATCATCTTTGTGGCCCTCCTCTGCACCCGCTCCAAGAGCTCCACGTCCTTCCTGTGCTGAGGACCCCAGGCCTGGACACAGTACTCCAGGTGGGTTTTTTTGAGTAGAGGGGGACAATCACCTCCCTCTCCCTGCTGGCCACCCCTTTTTTAATGCAGCCCAGGACATAGTTGGCCTGCTGGGTTGCAAGCGCACACTGCTGGCTCATGTCCAGGTTCTCGTCCACCAGGAACATCTGGACATCTATATGGAACATGTAGGACATCCATATGTGATTTGTGTAACACTCAGCCAAATCAGAGCAAGTTTTCAAAAAGCACGTAGTTGGGTGTCCCTCAGCCTCCACACCTACTCAGTGTTAAGGTCTCACTGAAAGCCCTAAAGGGCTCTGCTGATACGAAGCCTTCATTAAAGTTACAAGAATTATTAAATGACATAGGTGTAGTACTCACTGCTGCTTCTCCTTAACACAGACACTCACCTAAAAGTACACAAAACTAACAGAAATTAAAGCTGAAGGAACACATCACAGACACTCACCTAAAAGTACACAAAACAGAAATTAAAGCTGAAGGAACACATTACATATTAGCAACAAGGATTAGGTCTATGCACCGATCAGCGTGAATGCTGCAGAACTGCCTCAGTGTTATTCAGACGAAGATCCTTCCAATGCTGTCTCTAAGTACGAGGCAAAACATGGGATTATTTTTGCAACTGTCTGGAGTGGTAAAATTGCATTAGCTGTACAACAGCCCAGTACTATCACACAGCACAGCAGCCTGAAATATAGCAGAAGTACACAGGCTGGGAGAAGGAAATCAATGGGTATTTAAAACATCGTTTAGTTGATTTACCTATAGCATGAAGCTCTGTTATTTAAAAATCTCTCATGGAGATGTCTCTTCTCCAAATAAATGTCTGTACCGAGAAGATTATTTACTGAAAGGCTTTTAAATGCTGCTGTTAAAAGCAACACATTAAAATCAATTAAAGGGTTTTATAAAAACACCCATCTTCTCTCTTGTTTCCTATGCTCTTGCCAGCACCACTCTACACTTTCGTACTCCTACTGAAACAAACAAGGTGTCTTTCCCCTGATTCAAAGAGCACCGAAAAGACCGTATTCTAGCCATTACAACATGACATACGAAACCTTGTTCTAGGCACCACTCAAACATTCCCGGATGGGTCTGTGCTTTCATTTAATTTTAGTGCTTTCTAGCATAACATAGGTTTAGCTTGTGTATATGTTGGGGAGAAGGTAGACAGTCTCGATCAGTTATATTTGTCAAAGATTTTGATTCCCTCAAAGAGACAAAGAGAGCAATATATTAATTTAGGAGTGCAATCCATCCCACCTAACTTAAGCTATCAAAACTCCACTTGTGGGGTCACTTCTACTCCCTCTTCCTTGAAAGAGAAGGAAAGGCACATTCAGAGGGCAAGGACCCATTTTAAAATAAGACACTCTATTCTCTGGAAGGGTCCATCTCCCTCCACTGAGTCCTGAAGGAAGATGTGTTACAAAAGGGTCCTGTCTAGAGACACCAACGTCAGGCAAAACAAACCCCAATCTACATTATAATTAATAAAACAATTTTTATACAAGGGTTCACTATCAAATTTAATCCTACATCCATGAAAACTGTCCATGAAACCTGGCAAAACTTAATGATCATCAAAGTCTAGGAGCAAAAACTGCAGAAGCAGCAAAAATCATTTAGGAGTCTACACCCCATTTTGCAAAAGACGTGCTGCTTAAGCTCTCACACAGAAAATACAGAAGGATGCAAGAGTGGGACCTGTGACTTCCCCACCGGTCAAATTTAGTCTCTTAAATTTTAGAAATACACGTATATTAAACACATACCCAAACCCAGAGCTTAAAAGAATAAATAAATAAGTAAAATCACACTGGCAATTTATCGGTGAAAATTACTCACTTTTTAGCACTTTACATCTTGCAGAAATAACTCAGGTTCATGGTTGTGACAAGCCTGCTTCACGTAGCAAAGCCTGCTTAGGTCAAAAACACAACATTTGAACCAAAAATAAAGGACAGCCAGCTGATAGCTGCATCGTGAGATAGCCAAAAAGTGAGCATAAGTTTCTCCTCCTCTTTTTTCTTCTCCGTGTTTTTTCAGTTTGGCTAGCCTTTGGGGGCACTGAAGTTTTCCTCCTCTCTTTCAGCATGAAGATGTCTACTCGAAGCAGCATTTCTATATCTACAACAACAAAAAAAATGGCTACAAGGAAAACTTCTCAAGCCTCTGTCCATCAGCATCAGGATGCTGAAGGTCAAACAAAGCATCATGCTTTCAGGCACTACAGAAAGAAAAAAGAAAAAAAAAGAAAGGGAAGGGAAGGAAGAAAAAAAAAAAAAAGAAGGTGCAAGCTCTGCCTTATTTTTCTGCTTTGCCCATGAGAAGAATCAGCCAGAGAATTCTCAAAGGAGCAAAATTTAAAATTAATTTTAAATCACAAACTAATTTAACAGTTCCAGAGTCTGTGTGGTAATTTGGAAGACATGCCATTCCCCATTTATAGGCGAGCAGTTGGATTATCTGCTTTAGAAAAAAAATTCCACTCATTCACAGCCTCGGAGCACGACTGGGGCTTCCATAAGAAATAATAATTAGAGCAGGGAGAACACTACCTCAAGCCGGTGCTACTCTGCTAACTCAATGGAATTTCACCCATTTATTATAGATGTGATAATTGCTCTCAGGCCAGTAGGCAGAGAAATGTGTACCTCACACTCAGTTTATTTATTGTTTGGCTAACAGGAGATAGCCATTGTTTCACATCTGTGTTGGAAGGGAGGAAGAAAAAAAAAAAAAAAAACCTACACCACACCACTTTCTCTTTTTGTTTTTTTATCTTTCTAAGCAGCCTACAAAATGTTGTTTCATTTGCTTATGAAGCAGGTGTCTGCTTCCAAATGCTCACAGTTCCATGGAAAAGTTGTTGGGGCCCCCAAGCTCATGCAACATTTTATGGTGATACGTTATTTTAACACAAGAGACTTAAAACCTCAGAGCAGGTCCCAAGAGCCAGCTTCCCAGCGGCTTGGATTAAGTGACAAGAGGGCTTGGGCGGCAGAATTTGGCGGCAGCCAGGCTGTTGCAGAGGCCTGGATGCACTCGCACAAAGGCATCATCATTCTTTCAAGCTCGGGTTTTATCAATGAACTGAGCAGATTCCAGGCGCTGCTCCCCCCCGTTGCCTAGCGGAGAAACACTCATTGAGGCTTTAATCACAGTTTAGGTGCCACAAAGGAGAGGACCAGAAGACTGCAGGGCGCAAAGCAGCCCAGCATCACATCAAAGAAGCAGGAGCTGTAGCTGTGCCTGGTCTCATGTATGCTCTCCCACCCAACAGTGCCCGCCAAGAAGGACAGTGCAGCTCTCCTTCCCGTCATGGGAAACCCCCGCAGGGGGGACCAGCTGTGGTCTGGGATGCCGCTCTCATCCCTATCACTACTCGGAGGGGAAGGGCATGGGGGGCTCTGCAGGGGGACAACCAGAGCCCGCTGCTCAGGGTCTCGTACCTGCCCAGGTACAGGGAGAATGCTCATGACAAACTATACCCCTGCACCAAGGGAAACAAAGTGGCACACCCTAGTCATATAACAAGCCTCAGGTCTGAATGTACATCGTTCATCCCTTTCTTTAATAACTCTAAAATCGCAGCTTTGACAAAGAGCTCAAAAAAAAATTAAAAAAAAAAAACAACACAGAAATCAGAGAAGCAAAGAATGTTTTGGATCATGTGCCTCCCTCCCTCTTCCTCCCACCAGCAGAGAACAATGTCCTCCACATGGCTTTGGAAGCGCTTTCTGTGGTTTAGATTGGATGATATTTCTTTTTCCATGAAAGATTAGTCCACATTCAAATAGATATCTCCATCAAGTCCTGTTTTCTATTACCCAGCTTTTGTATCTATCCCATTAGCCCTAATTAGGTCTTTTTTGAGATGTCCCTCCTGCTACAGCACAGAAAACAAGTAAGACTTTCAGATTTTGTCCCTTAAAAATAAAAATGAGTAGCACATACAGGTTAGCTAGTACATATTCTTTCACATCCTTCAGCCTTCCTACCCCAAAATGAATATAACTTTATTTTTAAGAGCATGCTGCAAGACAATACAGAGCTAGGACTTAACAGAAAAAGATAGCATTACAAAAAATTCTAGCAAAGAAAGCAAGGAGAAAGTTTGATGAAAAACTAGGGAGCTTTAGGGGCTAAATCAGTCTGACATACTGGAGGGTGCAGATCTCCTCCAGTTCATTTTGGGGCAATTTTTTTTCCTAAATCAGTCAGCAAAATTCAACTCAAGACACAGAGAAATAATATTTTATTTAGGAAGTTAATCAACTTTGAGTTAAGCTTATTATTATAGCCCAGGATGAACAGGCAGGTTGTGTGTTAAAGCTGGTTTTCATGTGTACACCGTGCTGCCCTGCACAGATACTAAACATTTGAGAATTAGATTGTTTCTAAATTCTTTACCCTCTTCAGACACCACACGAGATTAAATTTTCAATTTTTCCTACTTCTGTAGGGCCAAACTTCACAAGGTTAACAAGAGAATACCTGTTTTTTTAACACACTGCTCTTTGTTTTCTATATGCTGAAGACAATCTTTTTTCAAATATTTATTCATGTTCACTAACGGCAGTTAACATCAGCTTGTCAATAGTCATCTTTTTGTCCCAAGTAACACCGTTTGCCATAGATTTCTGTACCCTGAAATCTGAATCTCAATCTTTTTTGCTTGTCTGGGCTTATGAATGCGCATATTAGGCTATCTTATCATGGTCAGACCACTGCAGTTGTAGATGCCTATTCTGCCTCTGACAGGGGAAAAATGTGTTTCACCGCTTAAGCAGTAAATATACCGGCGCCACAGAGACACAGAAACGAGATATGGAACAGCAGTTTCCACAAGTTAAGAAGGATGTGGATGTGCTGCAAAGGATGTGAACTGCAAAGCAGGCAAAGAAATGTACTTGCAGACATATTTGCATCCGAGGCTGGACAAAAACCCTTCTGCCCAGGTTTGTTATTACTGTTTCCAGGTCAACTCTGAGATGCAAAAGCTCTGGAAGTACTATGTTCATAATATACTTTACTAACTCCCAATTTACCTCTGTTAAGAAGGTACAGTCTATTTAAAACTCTATCGGAGGTCATGCTTATTGTGACAAGCGATTCCAATGGTAAGGAAACTGAAGAAAGGCAATGAAGCTGTCAGCAGAATGGCTTTTCCCATTTTGGATGTTGAAAGCATGCACGTTTATGTGGTCAGCTGAAGCAGTGAAGTACTTCAGATACAGTCCTAGAATACTTGCCCAGCTGAGCTCAACGTTAATTTAAAAAGTCATAACAGTCAAGGGATAATTGTATATAATCAGGCCATGCAAGTAAACAAGGAGGCAGCTTATTTACAGAGACTATTCTGTTGGCAAGAAAGAAAGCAAGCATTACCAAAATGAAATGAATAGAGAACTCAGTGCCAATATTATACATAATTCAACAGTGTCCCAGTTACATTGCCATTTTATGTTTTCTTGCACTGCAGCAAGAGACGGAAGAGGCTCTTCCATATCTGTGCCATGGCCTTTACAGCCTCTTACTCTCCTTCACCGAGCTGCTCCTCTCCCTTGCCAGCCTGTATTTACAATACAAATTAGAAGCATTTATAAATATCTTTCATGTTTTTTCATTAAACAGTCCAACTCTCTTGATGGGCTGGTGTTCGCATCCAAAGGGAAGAACCAGAAGCAACCCAGGGAAATGCCTTGCTCGAGAGGCAGGGACTGCATGTCAGAACATGGGTTAAAACTAAAAAGGCTTTGTTCTATGTTCATACCACTACATTGTAATTATCCCACTACAGCATTAATCTTGGCAGCTAAAAATAACATAACAAGGATATACATGAAATCAGTTAAAACTGCTTCTCCACTAGAGGGGATACAGTGCCTCACGTGATTTTCTCTGCGGCTGGAAGACCCATAGCCTCGAGAGAATGACACCAGAACAGCAACTCAAAGCTTTGCACAGTGACGGTGAACCTGCTGCCACAAAGACATCATTTCCAATCCAATAGTTGTCGTCACACTGAACAATCTCAAACACAGAAATCAAATCTTAATGTGAGTTTGTATATTTTTAACCAGACGTTGCTTTTGTGAGACATGCTAAACAGATTAAAGCCATGGGAAAACAGACCCAGCTCACTTCAGCTCTCAAAGCCCCTTCAAGCCTACGGATGTTTAAGTAGAGCCAAATACCTCCACAAGAGTCTGGAGAAGTTGGAGGAGAGGTTATAGGCTAGCAGTTCCTCCCAGCAGGCACCAAAAAGCAGCTCTGCTATTTCGGTCTCAAAACCCTGAGCTACTTTCCTCAAGAGCCCCGAGCATTTGACCCTTGCCTATGAATATCTTCTCTCCTGGAAGGGCAAGAAGAGTCAGCCAAGCTGGGGAGAATAAACAAGGGGAACCTGCAGGTGACGGGGTGAAGGGAACGGGAGCCACACCGGGAACAGAGGAAGAGAGACAACCAACTAGTGCTTCACAAACACAAAGCACTAAAAAGACAAAAAATAAAGTAGTTTTTCAGCACCAGCCTCAGGACAGGTGGAGCAGGCAGCACATGGCAGGGCTCAGTGCAAACACTGTCCCACGTGGGTGGTGTGGGGTGACAGCCGGTGGCAGCAGCTCCTGCAGAGCACTGCGGTGGCTCCTATCAACTGTCTGGTGGCCCACAGGTGGCAGGGACCCAAGGCTTTTTGCAGGGAAAACTCGGGGATGCAACGTTTCCTTTTGAGACAGAGCACTCTGCCCACCCCACCAGCCTCACCGTTCACCCCCATCCCTGGCACAGCTCAGCTTTGGCAGGTGGGAGATGGTAGGAGCAAGCAGCTGCCAGCCACACCAGAATACTGCTTTGTCTTATGATACCAGTTATATACACTCTCCCTTGCATGGCTTACAGCGATGGTCCCGCTGGCTGTGCTGCTGTGGAAGCTGCTGGGAGCTGCCAGGCTGGATAGGACAGGACAGGATCTGCCACTCTCCAACAAGAGAGAGTTTCTTCTTTGCCTCTGCTGGCAATGCAAGAAGCCATTATATGACGTTCTGACGGGCTTCAGGACATCATAACTGGAGAGAGCTGTCCCAGCTTTCTGCTGTCACGTTAGGACATCTCCTAGCCTCCACCAGCCTCTCTAGGCAGTCCCACTGGAACCTGGGGGAGTTTCACTTAAGAAAGGCCCCAAGAACCTAACCCATAATTTCCACAGAGGGGAGTCCTGACACTGCAACAGTGAGAAGGATGAAAGTTTTCAGGACTTCTGCAAGAATACAGGATGACTGTATTGATGTATGATGATACGATATGCTGCACAACACCAGAACCTGTATCATCACACTGACACATTCAAGACAAGCACTGCTCACGTACGCAGGGCTGCCTGGAATATTTTTCAGTGAAGCAAAAATACCATCATAGTATTATATTGCATTAAAGGAGAAAAAAAACACACACAACAGAACCTTCTAGTGAAAAAAAAAAATACCGGCTTCAACAAAGTATCTTAGGAAGAAGGGGGCAAGAGGTTACAGTCTGGAGCTTCTGGCAGCAGCATGAATGTGGGCACACCCAAGTGCAAATCCTTGTTCTGCTGGATTACCAGAATCATCCTGGATGAAAAGCTGCTACAAGTATGGCAGGAACGGAAACCCGCTCTGTCTCCCATCTCCTGCCAGCCCTCTTGATCCAAATGCCTCTGACTGTCAAAGGCAAGACAAATGCAGAGGACGTGATGTTCATTCTCTGACAGGCACCTCCCGGACTGTTAGCAAGGAGAACTGGTACTACCCCAAAAACACCACCTACCCCAGGGCCTTTCACGTGCCTGGAACGACGCAGACTTGGGGATGGGATTTCCACAGGCCCTGTGAAAGGAAGGAAGGAAGAGAGAAGAATGCTCTTTATTTAACTGATTCTTATTCTTCCACACAGGAAGGTGATCCTGGGGGATAAAAACAGAATAAACAAGACCTTAGCCTGCAGTGCCTGAATAGAAATCTTGCACACTTTCCATTTAAAACTCTTTGATAAGGGGGAGAGGTAATGGCTGCAAAGCCATACATTGTGGGCTGGGTCCATTTGATTACTTCTCCTTAAATTGCTCCAGATTGATCAGTCCTGAAAGATCATACTGAACCATACCCATCCCTTTGTTTAACACTAAGAGACATTCTTGTGCATTTGATAACTTATCCCTTTAAATTCGTTTCCCTTCTAGGGGTTTGTTTTTGGCTTTTTTTTTTTTTTCTGGGAAGCAATATTAAAGTAAGAGAGACTTTAATGCCTCCAAGGGAAGGAAAAAAAAACAAAAAAAACCACAACCACAAAACCAAAAAATCCCACACAACCAACTTCTGAAACTTCTGGACAGTTTTTCCATCCATTCTAATAATGTACTGAGGAAATAAAGACTGCCTTTCAAACGAATGGGGCTTTAACCTACAGGAAGACTTTTAAGAAGAATTTTTGTTCACCATTGTTCAGGTTTCTGAAATAATGACATAGTAACCAATCTCCTATTTCTCTCCCATTACTTACACAAACAGACAAGTTTAGAGTACTGTCATGCTGTAGCTGGTTTTCATTTCCATCATGGTTACATAAATAGATACACGCAGCACAGCAAATTCCCAGTTGTTCTTTTTACAGCACAAAGAAAAGCCAAACACACACACATTCATTGCCTGTTGACAATAAACAAACAAACAAAAAAATCCATGTGCACCTCAGAGACTATGTTTGTTACATTTCCCAGACATGCACGATCTTCTGGTCTCATGAAGATTACACGCAGGGAGCTGGAAGCTACCATATCCCCTATTTTGCAGTTGTTCTTCACAAAAGTTCCCTGTTGTCTCACCAGCCCAGGAAGGTGAAAGCCAGTTCAATAGCACACACCAAGTTGTTCTGGCCTTTTTTTTTTTTTTTTTTTTTTACAAGTAGGGGAAAAAAACAACCCACAAACCAAAACACCTCCATCTCATCTTTTGGGGTAAAATCAAATAGGAAGGTGCTTAAGGAGCAGCTTTAACTAGTGTTCTGGGCAATTTACAGGGATCTGTAGTTGACGCCAGCCCTTAAAAGCAGCGATTAATTGGTATGGTAACCAGGGCATCACACTACCCACCCTCCGACAGTCCACACAGGGACTGCAGCATGCCCTCAGACCCACACAGGCACCTCACAGGGGTGATGAGAATTAATCCTTTCTAATAGACCTTATTCGCTGGGGATAGGGGACTCTGCCCATCCTCCCCCTTCCTTTACAGGAAAACTTCCAACTGCGGCGCTACGGTGGCTCTGGAGGGAGGCTGTGCGGAGCAGGAAGAGGAAAAGGGGAAACATTGGACATGCAGGAAAAACAAAACTGAGGATACCATGTGTTTTGGGATCCAGGTAGGAATGCATCTTAAGAACTGATGTATCACTTTTTCCTTTGCTGCTGTTTTATTTTCTTCACTCATTACACAGGTCTTTCATAATTAAAAAAAAAAAAAAACACCCACACGTCCATTCTTCTTTCAATATATCACCATCACTGCAGGTTTAAGAACAGCCAATCTGTTTATGCTACATCCACATGTGCAAGCTAGTTCACTGCAAGCCACACACCAACCTCCGCCTACCTGAAAACAGAGCAGAGCTATAATCATTAGGAACACCCGAAAGGCAAAGAAATAGGTCCATCCTTCCTTCCCCCCACCCCCCAGCAACTTATTTCTATGCCACAGAAGCATACATAGACACCAAAAGACAAAATGAGATGGAGATTTTTGCTGTGTGGTATGTCTCCATTCCCAGCAACCAGGATTCAAACACTGGCAGAATTTACCTGGAAGTTTCTTCCCTAGCTCCCTCCTCACTCATTTTGGTATCAAAGCATGAACTGCTGTATATTACCCTGTAGCACTGTTGGGGTTTGTTTTGTTTTTCTTAAAAATCAACAGGGCCTGTACTCCTTCCTACTAACAAACAGAAACCTTCCCAGTCTGAACACCATCTCTCAACTTGCCCATGGGACATGTGGGCTTATTGTTTGCATTTTTGGTTTTTTCCAATCAGACACCAAGCTGGATTGTATTTATTTACAAGCTGTTAAAGCTTTAACTGAGAGCAGGAGTGCAGCAATACTAACGGTTTCAGCTTCCCCAAAAAGAGACCAGGCCCTGTAAACAATTGAGTTTGCATTGGACAGTAATCCAGGGGACAGAACCAGAGAAATTCCTGCATTACGGCATAAGACAAAAAGAAAGAAAAACACCACAGCTGTCCCATGGCCAAACTTGCTGTCAATACCATCACCAAAAAATACTGATGTTAACACCCAGCTCTGTAAGCAATTACACATTCAGTTCTTCATATGGACAGAAACACAAGTTTCCGACCTGAACCCCAAAAGCAAAACCTAACAAAACTCCACCTCAGAGATGAGAAAGTGGTCATCCACCACCAATCATAAAAATAACTGTTCAAGAAACTCAAGCACAACCTCTGTCTGCTAAAAGCTAGATAAACTGCCATGTTCCTAAATATATATATATATATTTATTTTTTT
>NW_010103542.1:234-1730 GCF_000699245.1 Pterocles gutturalis | reverse complement strand
TAATAATAATAATAATTTAGTTCCTGATTCAACTGTGCTTGTAAGTGCACGTCTGACTTTGGAGCACCCAGTTAGAGTGAAGCGTGTGCTCTAGGACCTCACCAAATGGGAACCTCAAAGCAGGATTTGAAAAAGCTGAGAAGACATTAAAGCAGTCACAGCAAGCTCTTGGTTCAACAGTATTGTGATTAATGTAATTTGCTACCTCTTTTCGCTTAAAAGACAAGGAGTGGTTATAATAAAAGAAACCTCAAGTTGAAAGCGTTGCAAAAAATCAATTAAAACCCATGTAGCTGCATTTTGACCTGGAGCAAGATCTCAGACACAACAGAGAAATTAAATAGCCTTAAAGAGAAAGGAAGAAAGAAAGAGAAGGTTCTACGTGTGGTGTTGCTGAGGTGTTGCCCAAAGCCATGCTGAGGGGGCTTCTTCCCCCACTCACCACACAGAACCTGCGGGAGACTGTAAAATTGCTGCAGGAGCGGGGGAACAGGGAAGTGCCCCCCGCCCTCGCCATCACTCCCAGGGCCTGTCCTGCGGATGAGCGGTCAGGGCATAGATGCCTTCCCAGAGGAGCAGGCACGGGGTGTTGGGGTAACTCCTCTGCTGCTGCAGCCGATGGGATGGAGATGTCTGCGCCTGTGCTTTGCTCCAGGAGACACTACTGAAACGGGGTACAGGGGGTCGGGCTGCTGCAGCTCCCGGCGGGGATGTCCTGGCTGGAAACACCAGTTGCTTTGGGATGCTCATCCTGGAGCACCTCTGCAGCGGGGTGGCACCTGATGCGGGGCTCCATGCTGGGGCTGGGGCTCCTCCATCCTGACACCCTCCCTGGGGCTCCAGCCACTCCCATGTCTCCGGGGCTCAGACCCACATAAGAGCTCACACCGGTTTGCCCTGGATAAAGTCCCCAGTGGCCCCACAGCAGTGGTCCTTGCCCCAAAGAATTACCAGGGACACGTCCTAAGAAGAGCTCTTCCATTTGGCCATGGCGTTTGAAGGCACGTCCTTTCCAGAGGCTCCAGATCTGTCCCCTGAAGTTAAATCTTCATCTCAATGACACAAACGCTGAAGGTCCCCTCAATTCCCCCTGGCCTGTGTTCTGCTTGGGAGGAATGCGGCAGCCTTAGAGAAGAGCGATGCTGTCTGAAAGGCCTCTTCACATGGGGAAACAGCTCTTGGTGCTCAGCGCCTGCACAACCGCTGCAGCCTGGTGCCGGGTCTGCTGCGAGGATGTGCTCTGGGAGGAAGGCACCCCGTGCGTTTCCACTGCGTCTAATAAAAAAGCCGATTCAACAGTGGGTGCGAGGCAGGAGAAGGCACCCTTGAATGCTGCTAAATACCCGAGGACACGCCATGAGCAGGCTTTGCAGTGCTCGGAGGCTTTTCAATGCAGTTTTGTGGGTTTTCTTCTGTTTCTTTTGCTTCCTTCCCCCCCACCCCGTCCTCTTGTCTTTTGTTTCATTTCCACTTAGGTAAAAGGGGGAGACGACGAG
>NW_010103542.1:0-215 GCF_000699245.1 Pterocles gutturalis | reverse complement strand
AAAAAAAAAGGGGAGGGGGGGAAGAAAAGGCTGAGGCCGTGATACTTTTTTTCATTTTAAATCAATGACTGAAACAGAATAAAGCTCCTTTTTTTTTTTCCTTTTTTTTTTTTTTTTTTTTTTAAACAGAAGAAAAGCTTGTCATTAAGAAAAAAAATAACAACAACTTTCTCTGCCTGCTGCTGCCCCGAGGACAGCTCAGCCTCTTTCCCGGC
>NW_010103541.1:8152-16291 GCF_000699245.1 Pterocles gutturalis | reverse complement strand
CAGGCAATGAGGGGTAATTCCCCCCCACACGTGCTCTGGATGGTGCAACAAAGAGTAACTGCCCCCCACACATGTGCCCACGATCATGCAATGAGTTGCCCCCCCATGTATGCTCAGCAATAAGGGGAAATTGTCAGGCCACCCCCAGCTGCTAAAGACTGCAATAAGGGGAAGCTCAAAGGACCATGTGGTGATGGGCAAACCCCCACGCTGTGGACTGTAACGTGGGCTATATTCTTTTTTTCACCAAAGCTAAAGGAGGAAAGGAGAACTTTGCTGTTGGGGACCTTCCTCACACATCCCGTTGTGGTCTCTTTGCCTGTTAGCAAGACCACAGAAGTATGAAAATAACATCCGTTAGACCTTTTCTGTATTGGTGTCTCCCTAGCTTGCAGCGGGGAGGTCTATTTCATGAGAGAGAGCTTTTCTGTTCCCATGTTTGAGGAATCTGCACCTAGGTGTAGTGCTCCTGTTCTGATTTGTGACCCCCTGTAGAAGTAATTTATTGAGTTTACCTGCTTCGACCCCCTCTGTACCTGATAAGGAGGAGAGAAAACAGATAATAACCCTCTGTAACATTTATCTGTGCTGTCTGTGACACCAGGTGGGTTTTGGTTCCATTTTCTGATGTTCACTTTGCTCTGAAACACCTGGATGCTGTTGGCCATGCATACTTCTACGGAAATAAATGTGCAAGCAAGTATTTACACTTGCGAGTCAGGCCTGTTAGTCCATCACCCTGGCTTCTTCTCTTAATGTTTTTTTCTTGTTTTCCTTCTCCCCTCTGTTCGCTTCATCAGAGCAGGTTACACCAGCCCTATTTTCACTGCCAGTGTGAATTTTGTGGCCAGTGTGGAGCAGGGCCTCTTTTTAACTGGTCTGGTTTCATTCTGTACTGGAATACGCTGAATTTATTTATTCCCCAAAGGGAAGAAATACATAGAGGTAGACAGGGGTGAGGCATGGCTTGGTATGTGTAGCTAAATAAAGAGTTTTTATCCAAATGTCCTGGTATTTTTTTGTGTAAGAGCAGCCATCGCATTACCTTTTTAGCCTGCTCTTGTATCTTCCAGGAGTCATACAGGAGAGCCTTATGTTTGACCAGCTAAACCCACAGAGCACAGGAGTAAATTCTGACCTTGATTTAGCCTTGGGTGCTTGGGATTGGATTAATCTCAGCTGTCTGTAATCTTCTGAAAATTAGGCATTTAGTCCAAGCTAGGTTTCCAGGTGCTCACTACTGGCCAAAGGAGGACAAAAGGCTCCCTGGGGATGTTTTATCCTCTTTTGTTACAGATAAGTGAGGTGATTGTCCTGTCTTTAGTGACTGTGAAGGAGTCCAGATTGATTTTTTTTTTTAGGTGTCTAAAACTGGAGAGTTTTGTCTGTTTTGTTATGGAATGAGAGGCAGCACTGAAGATGGGGAAAAAGGGATGTTTTGTGATCTAGCCTGTGAGTTTGGTATATTACCTGAGAGGTTTAAGGTAGGTGAGCGTCTCGCTGAGTTCTGGGTTTGCTAGAAGTGTGTGAAACGCTGTTTCTGTGGGGTAGTGGAGTACAAACTTCTTTGGAAACAGTTAATAAGGTTATTTTTCTCTAGGTTCTGCCGTACCATGTTAAAAGATCACAATGTGACAACTCGACAGTCTTTCCACCAACTTGTGCAAAAGAAACCATTTCTTCCCTCTGCAGCATGGCACACCGCAGGTAAGTACAAGCCAGAAATGAACAGATGAGTGCAGTGGGAGTTTGTGTGTCTTGTAGCAATAACAAAAGAAATAACAAAGTTCTTCCTAAAATCTGGGTGTGATAATAGTTCCTAGGCTGTTTTAATGAAGCGTGAGTGCACATGGACCTTTGGAGCTTGGGGAGAGCACGTGGATGGCTCACAAAGTGCTCGGTTATATGTGTTTTTTCTGTCATTCAGCTGCCAAGCCTTATAAGGGGCTTTGTTGGTGCAAAATATTATTTGGGCTTTGCTACACTTCTTAATTTCTATCTTAGTGTAAGTGTATCCCTTGTGAAGGAGGCTGTGTTGCCTCTGTCCTGCTTCAGGAGCTGAGCTCTGACAGCTGAAATTGCTGGCCATCCAGACAGACCCTGGCAAGGACGAACGTGAAGCCTTTCATTCTCAGAGCTGCAATGTTTGCTCTTTTTAATTTTCCCCCTCTTGAACGTGCATCCATGTATGGTGCATTAATGGCCTTCTCCATTAATATTTTCTGCAACGTGGTATTACCCTGAAAAAGCAATGTTTAAAATTGAGTTTGTTGTACCTGTCTTTTTTTTTTTGGTAGGCTGTAATGCTCAGAAAAGAAAAAAAAAAAAAATCAGTGAAACTTGCACCACAGAAAAACATTGTGCTTTTGCACCTGTCTCCAAGGCTGTAGCTGAAAGTTTTCAGACAAAACAATTCTGCAGGTGCTGTTGCATGGATTTAGTCACAAATGGAAATCTTATTTAAATGAGTGTGCTCAGGCAGAAGTTTCTTTTCAGTTTTGATTTCAGAGAAGTCCAATCTTACCTGGTCCAGCACTGTTTTTTCTGTTTGAGTTCTAACCAACAGGCAGACTCTGATGAATAGACTTAGTATTTTTTTCCTGCTTCTGCAAGTGTCCTACTAAAGTCTGCCTGCTTTGGAATCTTCCTCTTCCCTTGGGCAGGTGGCAGAGCAGAGTAATAAGCAGGTATCCACAGCGTTCCGCAGAGGGTTGAAAGAAGCAGTGTAGGAGTTTGATGTAAAAACAGCCAGTTACCAGCTATTGAATAATAAATTCCAAACGGGTTGTTCGCAGCTGTGCACAGAGCCCTCCAGGTTGGTGAATGATTGACAAACCTGGTCTTGGGGAGGCAGATCTGCAGCTGCAGAAGTTGCTTTTCAAATACAGAGGCTGCTCATGGGGGCACCTTTCTGAGAGCTGGTTCAGCTGCTTGTGTTTCGGGTGTTCGAGACACTAGATGAACAATGTACGATCGTGACCTGTCACTTCCAAAAAAACTGTCAGAATGCACTCAATTTACACCATCCAGATCCCCATTGTTGGTTATTTGTTAACTGCACTGTGACGCTGGACATGATTTTGGGTGGCAGCTGAGTCTGGAGGGTGAGTAGTTCTTAAAAGTTGACCAGCTGGTTGCTCTGTCAGGATTATTCTTTTCATGTTAAAATTAAGTACTTCCATGCTAAGTCTTTTTTCTTTAAAAAAAAAAAAAAAAAGATAATTTTGTGTGTGTGTTCTTTGCCATTGTGTATGTTCAAGTCAAAGGGCTTGTTACCGTGACAGACACACGCGGTAACAGTTTGGCAGTTTTTAAATGGTGTGATTTGTCATCTAGTGCTGGGGAGTCATGAGCGAAATGGCAGTACACGAAAATGAAAATGTCCGTTCTTTTTGCTGCTTTAAATCACTCCATTGCCTATTTTTTTAAAGTTATGTGAGCTTGTTTCTCAACTATAATCTATTTGTAAATATTAGTTCCTAGAGATTTTTTGTTTTAAAATGCATTTTTTCTTTCCTGAATGTTCATACGTTGTTGTGATATTTGGTGTGCAGGGAGAGTTGGAAAGATGGAGAACTAGAAAGAGAATTTAGAAGCTGGGAGACTGTCCCTGATATTCAACTTCGGTGGGACGTCAGGCGTATGCTGCATGGACATGTCTATAGGAAAATATGCTATTAAATGTAGAGTATTAAATTTTAGTCAAGATTGGGTTTTTTTTTTTTACACTCTTCTAGTGAAAGGCAGACCCATGCTGTGACAGGAACATCAGTAACAATTTCTCTTTTAAACATCTTTACCAGTGAATGGTAAATAATTTTAATTTGAATTGTTTGGTCAGTTCAATTGGAGGATAAGCAATAGCTTACAGTAATTTTTCACTTTGTGGAAAATATTATGAGCAGGGTGTGGTTTACAGTGTTATAGTGTTACAGTGCTTGTTTATCTTTTTTTATAGTACTGAAAATGAAATAAAACCCAAACCCCTTAAATCCTGTGACTTCCAAGAGAAGGTTAGTAAAACTGATTATGCTTTGAACAGGAAGTGATAATGCTGGAAGAGGGAGTTCACAGCATGCAAGGATCATAAAATTAAAGCCTAAATGCAGCAGAGAAATGAAGGTTGTGCCTCTTGGCCCTCAGCAGAACGTGAGGATGGTCCTGGCCTCCTGCAGTTTGATGCTGGTGCATTAGGATGATGCTTAGTAAATAAAAGTCAGCAAAAGAAGCAAAGACAGGTTCCATTTCTCTTGTTTCCTGTGGGATGCCGTGCCCTTGTTTGTCAGTCTAGATACTTTCATTGAACCCATTCCATCGTGTTTTTAAAGGATCGTTGCTGCACGGGCCGCTGTTTGCTGTAGCGCAGTGGTCACCCTCGGCTTGGCTTGCGAAATGGTCAGGATCCTTGACTTTCATTTAAGCTACTTAGGTTTGATTACATCTTTTTTCTCCTTTTTTTTTTTTTTATTTCCAGTAAGAGGCATGTTTATTCAAACTCAGGACACACCAAATCCAAATAGCCTGAAGTTTATTCCAGGGAAGGAAGTGCTGGAGTCGAGGACTATGGAGTTTTCCACGCCAGCTGCAGCATTTTGCTCACCTTTAGCAAGGTAGTATTAAACACATCATCATTTGTTTGGGGGACCAGGGTGGGCTGTGTGTCTACAACTGATATTTTTAAGCATAACTTCTGATCATTCTGCATCCCTTTATACTCAGGAGGAGCTTGGTTGGATTTAAGTTTTTTAATACTGCTTTACTTGTGCCTGAAATGAAAGCTGGGATGATTGTGGGTGCTAGTCTGTACTCCCCGTGGCTGTATCCTAGCAGAATGCATCGTGGTCTGGTTCATGCAACTGGATGGAGTGGTATAAATAATAAATAAATCAGTATTCTTGAGCAGTTGCTGCATCACCGACGAGACCTCTGGCTCAGATTTTGCAAAATCATTCCTATCAGAACGCTCTTAATTCAAGTAGTGACTTGGAAATCAGGCAACTGTTCAGAATGGGGAAACGGCGTAAGGAAGTAAACAGTCCCCAAACACTAGGAGTAAGTGTAGTAGCTTGCTTGTTTGGGCAGATGTTGGTGCTAACCTGAACTCCAAAGCCAATTTCCTCCTTCACAAAAGGCTTACAATGTTTCAGTGAAAGGAAAGGTTTGGTTCACTCCTTCAGGCTGGATCTGTAACAGGTCTTGGGAGTTGCAGCGTTCAATACCAAAATGTGTCATCTGGAGTAAGAATTGCTGAGCAGATCGTTGATAAATATTGTCTTGGTCTAGAAAGGGTTTGGAGCACCATCGCAAGCCTCTCTGGGAATATTTGGAGGCATCCTTTCTTGTCTGTTTGTTGTTGCTTTTGCATTAGCCTCGGGGAAAAAAACTTTACGTGGGTGGAAGGGCTTCAGTCTGAGGGCGAGACCAAGAAATGCTGCAAAGGGTTACCTCCAGAGGTCTCCAGTTAAGTCATCTTGGTGCGTGTTGGAAGAATTCTAGAAGCTGTTTCACGTGACAGTCTCTCCAGGAACTGTAGGGTTATCAAACACGCAGCTCTGACGTTTCCAAAGGTCTCCTGCAGAGTTGTTTGAGAGCAAACAGGATCTGTACAAGCAGAGCTCTGCGACTTCAAGTCACAAATACAATGGGAAAGGCTTTGAGGACATCAAAATGTATTAGCAGAGTGTTAAAGCTTTAGAATCTGATTATGCCAAAGGGCATCAGGTTGCAGAATGCAATTGACTGTCGGAAAACGGCTTTTTGTTGTCATGTATCTGCAAACAGATGCTTTATCAAAGAAGATGGGTGTGCTAGAATGTGTACCGTGGCAAAACAGCTCGTTGTGCTGGTTAACGGAAAAAAAATTGTCTGCTATATGTTGTTAAACACCAGATTATGGTTTTTGTAAATGGCATACTCATGTACTTTAGAAGGGAATATTCATTTTCCAAGGAAGTAATAAAAGCTTCCTGAAGGGGGGAGAATTATTTATTTGATCTGGGGTGGTTTGGTGCGCTTTCATGATTTCATTGTTTGAGCAAGTTTAAAATCCGCGTGGTTAGTGATACCAAAGCCCAACGCACGTACAACTGTTCCATGTGTGGAAATTCTTTCAGATGGGCATTGTGAAATCTCTTGTGTCATTCTCGCTGTAGGTGGAGTAACTCCGAGTTTCTCTTAACGGTTTTAGTGCTTATTTTTGTCTAGAAATGTATTTGAGAGCTTTTTTTCTGTGACAGATTAAATCTTTAGGAGTTTGTCTGACATGTGTGTGCATTTTTGGGTTTTGTTTGTTTGTTTTCCTAACAGACAGTTATTCAGAATTGAAGGAGTTAAAAGTATTTTCTTTGGACCGGACTTCATCACAATCACCAAGGTAAGCGGAACAGAGATTCAAATGTGCTAAAAGACGAGCTGAGGTTCAGCTGTCTTGTAGATGGCTCTCGAGAAGATCCGGTCAGACCCTGGGATGTGCACAGTGAGGATTCCAGAGGCAATGCTTACAAGTGGCATAAAGGGAATTGCCTTTAATAGAAAAGAAAATAAAAAAATCCCACTGTGTGGGTAAGCACTGGAATAGGTTGCCCAGAGAAGTTGTAGATTTTTTGATCTTAGAAATGGTCAGCATTGGACTGGACGAGTCCCTGTGCAACGTGATCAGCTCGAAAGCTGGCTGGCTCTGTGCCCAACGGGAATCGGGGCTGGCAGACCTCCAGAGAGCGCGTCCAAGTGCGATAGTTTATGACCGGGGTAGGGCAGGTTGCAGGCAGCGCTGTGTTTACCCAAGGTGTGGAGCTCATGGCAGCAGAGATAAGGTGTTGCGTGATAACCGCGCTGGACGCTCTTGCTGGGTGAAGAGCCCAGGGCATTCAGTGAATGACGATTTGGCTCAAAATTAAATGGAACCAAATGTTCTTGAGTATCTGGAACAGTTTGGGAAAAGTACGTCTTGGAGAATGCATTTAGGAGAGGTTATTTTTCACCTCTTTTTAGCTAATATTTTAATAGCACTTGGCTTGCAAACAAGGAAACCGTTCTGTTGACAGTTATAAATGGAGTCCTACTGAACTTTTTTGGCAAAGCTGGACTTGACAAAACTATGAAATCAAATCCATGCATCAAAAAGAAGAGCCCATTATGATATTTTTTTAATGTAATTTCTGTGTAGCTTACTATTAAGAGGCAGATAGTCTGTTTTTATTCTTTTTTTTTTTTTTCTTCTTCTGATTCTCATAGGAGAGTGAAGACTTGGATTGGAACTTACTGAAACCAGATATTTATGCAACTATAATGGATTTCTTTGCCTCTGGCTTACCTGTAGTCACTGACGAGGCACCTAGGACGGATACAGGTAAATCCAACTCTTCAGGAAAAGACCAGTATCTGCCTTTGGGTTTAGTGTTTGTGCCATCCAGAGGAGCCTCCACTTGTCCTTCAGCAAAGTGTGCAAGAGAATTTAAAGTGAAAACTGCTCAAATTAACACAGAGAATTTGCAGAATGTGTGTGTTGTAGCAGAAGCGCTGCTGCCCTGTCTGAAGGAGTTGCTTACCCGTGAATATAAAGCCCGGTTCTCATCTGCTGTAGTATGAGCAGTAGATCTCCACAGGAGCTGTGCTGAACTGTGTGTTTTGGCAGCGTGGACCGTGTTATGCTTACTGTGTGAAATATTTTTGCAGATTCTGAGGCTGTGTTTCAAAAGCTATGGGGTGTTGGTGCGTATCGGTTTTGTGTGGGCACCTTGATCTTTTGATTTCCCTCCTTAAATCAAAAAGAGTGCCTGGGTTTGATATCCATGTCTTAATGGTAGGTTTATGGTCTTCAATGAACAAGAAACAGTAACAAGTCTTTTCCAAAATGTAACAGAAGTAACTGACACTAACTTAAAATTTAACTCTAGGGCAGTATTTTGCCTTTTATTTTCACATTTGCAATTTACCAATTTAAACAAATTTTCCAGTGTTTTAAGGCAGATGATGACTATGGAGTTCCTCTCTGCTCTGTTATGCCTGGATTTAATTTCAATATTAACACAGACTTTATTTTGTTTGAAAAAGTTGTCTTTAAAAGTGCTTCTGTGGGACTGAAACTGGGCTAAAAATTGCATCCAGAGCTGCTAAATCCAGACACGTTCATAATTTCTC
>NW_010103541.1:0-8141 GCF_000699245.1 Pterocles gutturalis | reverse complement strand
TGAATTTTTTAGGTTGCTAAAACTTTTCCTTCCGAGGACCCTGCCTTAACCCATGCATCCTTACTGAGCGTTAGTTGTTGCTCCCTTTAAATGGTGGCACTGCTCTTGTCTGTTAAGGCCTTTGCCTGTTGAGAAGAACTCTGAACCAGTGCTGGCTTTTGTCAGTGAAAGCCTGGGATGTAAATAAGGGTAATGCAGAAAAAGATGCTTCCTCTAAATTAAGACTTCTGCTTTTTGGGTTCAGTCATCTCAGCAATGTTTTAATGGTGTTTCATTCTGCCATTATGAATATACAGTGTTAGTAATCCCATCAGAATTCTCTCTGAGTTCTGATTTGCACATTTTTCTTTTCCCAAGCTGCATCAGAAGAAGATGATGAAGTTGTACTGATGATTAAAGAACTGCTGGATACGAGAATAAGGTAAACAAACCAGGAGCATCGCTGCTAGATGGAGCGAGTTAGCCCTGGGGTTTGGATTTATTTAGGTAATGGTGCATTTTTCTGGGTGATTACAAGGTTCAATATCTAGTGTGGGGGTTTGAAGTACTTCCCTTCCAAGTATTCCAAAGTAGTTTATACTTTTGAATCATACTCTAAAGGAAAATTTACTGGTGGGTTTCCCTTGCTGTCTGGGTTTCAGTGGATTTTGCCCTTGCACTCTGTTGCAATTTTACGGATATTTTAACACAGCTGGAATTTAGAAACTGGTGGTAACTAATGAAGTCTCAAGAGTGGCTGTGGATCATGTTGTTTACCTGAAGTGTGTTTTTATGCTCATTAATTGCCTTCCAAGTTGAACTGAAAGGAATAAGCAACTTGACATTTTAGATGCAGAGGAAAATGTCTGATGTGTTTCTGAAGCTGTGATATCCAGTGGCGACATCTTCCCTAGCTCACAGGTTCCAGGAACTAGAAACCTGTATGTGGGTCAAAATCATGGAATTCAGTTTAATTTTTCCAGAAGTGGTGATGAACTTGGCGGGTTTTTTTATTTCATTTTTTTTAGATGCTGCATTTTAAAAGTGATATTTTAAAATACTATTTTGGTTATCTCACAGCTGACACATGGTCCTGGTTAATTTTCCTGAAAGGAGAGAGGGAGAAAAGCAGAAATAAGCTGGAACATTTTTCCCAAGCATACGTACTAAGTGTTGAAATGTGTAACCCAAGTCTACTGTTGTACAAAGCTGTGATAGAAAGTAATTCAGGAGGCGCTGCTCTAGCTGGGTGGGTGGTCATTTAAGCTCCTTGTTAGTCCTTGAGTTCCCAGTGGCCTTTCATAACAGTCACACAATTTCTGCCCAAATTTTTTGTTTTTCCCCACCTTTTTCTTTATTTAATTTCCTTCCCCCAGTGCCCCTCAGCGGACCAAGAAGCTGTTGATGAGAATATTAGCTGTAGCGTATCTTACTTCATTTTACAGCAGGATAGTCTACAGAAGCTATTTATAAACCAGCGGTACGCACAGAGCATTTACTGTTTAGTGGATCGAAATTATGTGCAAAGAAATTCAGGAAGTGCAGAATGGAGGGAATGTAGCTCTGAAAGGTCCTGTGGTGTGTTAAAAAAGTTAATTTCGACGGAGGAAAATGGAATTTTTAGTCATGTTCTTTGGCTTTCTGGAATGGAGATAATTTGCCATGGTGAGTTGTTACTAAATGTGTCAGATTCATAGATGATTCTCTTAGGAGTGTCGTTCTCAAAGGAGTTATTTTGGAAATTGGTATAAAGAGCTTCTGTTGAGTAGCTTGCTGGTTTTAGCTTGGGCTGGAAAAATGTTGCTATGGGGACAGAGTTACAATGCTGGGCATTTGTTGCTTGCGAAAGGCGACCAGGCTGCAGAAATGCTAATGGTGCTGGGATGTGATCTTACCAGGTGCTGGTTTCTTTGCCTGTTAGCAGGGTTAAGCTTTTATATAGTTGGAGCTTTTTTTCCTGTCCTGTGTAAACTATGGTGAACTCTGCGTATTTATGGAAGCACTTAAGGACTTCTTATTGCTGTCCCCTGTCAGGTAACGGATCTGCGTATTTATGGAAGCACTTAAGGACTCCTCATTGCTGTCCCCTGTCAGGTAACGGGTGCACATGCATCGTGTGGTAGGACACACACCTATTAAATTTGGCAATTAACTGCAATCATCGTTACATGTGGAGAGGGTCTCAAGGCAAACCAGTGTCTCTTTGCAGGCTGAACCAAGCTCTGCTCTAAGGTGCTTCCCCTTGCCCCTGGAATGTCGATGATTCTGTCACATGCTGCTGCAGTCATTGCAAATACGTTTTGCTCAATGTTCTACGGGGAAAAAAAACAGCTGTCAATGCGAGAGGGTCCAGCAAAGTACGAATTGTTGGGAATTTTAACCATCTGGTTGTAGAGAAAGAGGGTTTTAGTTACTGACCGTTCTTTGTGTGCATTAAATTGAACTCTTTCTAAAGATTTCTGGAGGGAAACATATTTCAACTATACTTTAAATTGACTGTCTTATTCCATCAGGCCGACAGTGCAAGAAGATGGTGGCGATGTTATTTATAAAGGCTTTGAGGATGGGATTGTGCAGCTGAAGTTGCAGGGTTCGTGCACCAGCTGTCCCAGTTCCATTATCACCCTGAAGAGCGGGATACAGAACATGCTCCAGTTCTACATCCCTGAAGTCGAAGGCGTGGAACAGGTGGGTTGCTCAGAGATAATAGCTGTTTTCTTTCAAATGGAAAAGAAGCTCTTTGTCCCTTTCCAGCATGGGCAAGTTGGCAGTTTAAGCAAAAGTACAGGCTGCATAGATGCAGTTTTTCCAAGTCAGAAGCTGTATCTTAGGAAAAAGATACAGAACTATACAAAGAACAACACCCTGCACCAAAATATGCAGGGGACGGCCTGGGGGAAAGCAGCTTTGCCAAAAAGGCGCCGGGGTCCTGCTGGATGCCAGGCTGAGCTTGAGCCAGCTGTGTGCCTTTACGGCAGAGGTGGCTGATGATCCTCTGGGCTGTATTAAGGGCAGTGTTGCCAGCAGGTTGAGGGATATGATCCCTTGTTGGACTCTCTCCAGTATGCCCTCGTCCCTGTTGTGCTGAGGAGCCCAGAACTGGACCAGTGTTTACCAGTGATTTCTGCTTTGGTGACTTTGATAATAAGGGACAAGCTTTACATGCAGACTCTTTTACTTTCTCATTAAAAATCTGATATACTGTAGTGATTGTTCTAGTGGCCTTTGTAATAACCTTGACCAGCTCCTATTATTTCAGCCACGTTTCCTCCTGGTATTTTTGACTGGAAGTTTTTTCTTGCCTTCTTCATGTGGCTGTTGTCATTGAGTGGTGTAGAATAACTGCTGTTCTCCTTGGGTCCAGCAAGGGTTTAATGTCATAAATCCTCTACACAATCCTACAGGACTGAGAGTTTAAACTGTTTACCTAAGCTCCTTCTGGATTTGATTTCAGGTTGTTGACGACGATGATGACGTGGAAAAAGAAGCAAATTCTACTTGAGCTAGCATCATCTGTGGCCAAATAAGTATTTACCTCGTGGTGTACGTAAATTCTCTTTGTGCTGAGGAACAACCAAATTTGCCTTTCTTTCTAGAAAAATAGTTGCACTTATATCTCTGAAAATGTATCATCAGTTTAAGCAGTTTGTCCACTAATTTATTAAATGCCCTGCGTTCAAAAAACTTTGGCTCTACTTTGTACTGTGTTGTAAGACAGAAATGGTGGGCTTTAAAAATGGTGAGCTGGCTCTCCATTGTTCTTTCATACAAAAAGTCAAGACTTTTTAGTTGTTTTTTTTCAAAAGAGAAGGCAGAAGTAAAGTTTCTTGGCTGTTTTTTGTGCAATAGAAATATTAAATCTTAAGCCTCCTTATGGGGCTTTCAGGACTCTCCACCCTTGCTCTGTAACTGGGAAGTTCAGGAATGTTAATTTTATCAAGTCTTGTTAGAAAGCTTTTGATTCATATCAGGTTTTTGTGTGAAAAATAACCCACGACTTCAGCTGTTCATTTTACGGGATGTAGTTTTGCCACCACCTGTGGAAAGTTACCTACTTGCTCCCTACCACTGTGTAAACAATAGCAACAGAAAATGGGAGTTGTTTGTTATAAAAAAAACATATATTTAAAAATAAAGTTAGAAGAAGATGATCGTTATCAGCTTCAGTAGGTGGAGAGACTAATTGGCTTATTTAGGAATAAAATTGTTCAGCCACCATTCGTGGTCTGTTTAAACTTGCAAAAGCTGGTTTCTCAACATAATACTCCCACCAGCAAGACGAATGTGCAGTGCTTAAGGGCACTAATTACATTTGTCGGATTGCAGAGGAAATTACTGTGTTTACCTATGCCGTATCCTGTTTGTTCCTCCTGCAGTGCCAGAGAGCAGCGGGTGTGTAACTTGGCTGGCCTGGCTGAGGGAGCAGGACACATCCCAGTTTTGGAGACTGTGGGAAGAGAAATATTTATTCTGAAACTGAAATCCGTAAATCAGGCAGTTGCAAGTACTTCTGTTTACTTGTGCATGTAGGACTTGATTTCTTCCTGCTGCCTCGCTTTAGCAGATGGCTTTGCGAACAGAAATACTATTTCTTCTTTGTGCTGCCACATGGAGCTGAGTTTGCGGTGATTATTTGGGTTATGGTTATAGTCATATTCCCTGCGCACAAGGATTTGACAGCCTGCGGTACGTTCCTCTCTTTCACTCCTTCCCAGTGTAATTCCACCGAGTCTCCAAACGGGATCAATGGAGTCACTGGAGAATGTTTTATATAGCATGCAGATCCGCCAAGCAGCCATAAACTTCCTTGTTAGAAATTTGAAAATAAGTATTTTAGCAAAATATTTCTTCAGCTTTCATGGAGAGTAATAACCTACAGTCATTGAAATTACCCACTCAGGACTGGGAAATGGGTTTGAAATTACCATGTTTTCTTTACCCTGTTATGAATTACGCAGTGCCTGATCTTACAAGTGTATCGGTGACAAAATTCCCCTCGAGGTAGGCTCCAAATGTCCAAAAGAGAGCTTGAGAAAACATTATCACCATGTTCTTTTTTGTTAGCAAACCATGGAATGCCAAGTAATGTTTCTGGTTTCTCAAAAATAGAGCTTTTTAAGCCTAATTTATCAATTTAATGCACTATATAAGCCAAGACTTAAACAGCAAAGTAGCTGCTTTATGTGATAAATAAAATGTCTCAAAGATGTGGTCTTTATTCTTCAGTTAAGCAGTGCTCATCTCTTCCAGGTACAGTAAGGAACCGGCTCTGCCGCTCGGTTTGTGTTTCCAGTCTTGTTTTTAAAGGCGTTTTGATTTGTACAAATAGGACCAAAGGAAGCCTGCGCACACGGAGGCTGAAGATCAAGCGTCTTGTGACCTTGAGACTGAAGAGATTCCTCGTCCAGCGCGTATCGTGTATGTCCAGAAGCTCCAGGCTCTGTCGTGGAGAGAGAAGCACATGACGCTCACATCCCATGCTCTCATCTGTAAGCTCCTGAGGGCAATGGTTCCGTTTCTACGGCATAAAGCAGCGCAGGGGCTCTGCGACTCTGGGTGAAGGGCAGCTGAGGGAGGGAGGGGGTTAGCTTGGGGAACAAAACAAAACCCGCCTGTATTTGCAGCGTTAATTTACCATCAGCTGTACCACTGTGGCAGCCCAGTGTGGTAAAATCGTCAGCCCGAATGAGGAGATTCTCTGTGAACCTTCCAATCCCTGCCTGGAACTGTTCATGGAAAGAATCCCGGCTGGTGAGAGCTGTCCCGTCTGCGCCGCTCCTCCAGAAACCTTTCACGGACGCTGAGGCAAACAGGGGAATAAAGTAATGACTGTTCCCCGTTTAGCCTAGGAGCTAACGAGGTGGCCAGCATCCTCAGTGGCGGCGTGGTATGCAATGGGATGTTCTTGCCGTTCTTTTTTTTAAAGAGGGCCCTTCAGCTGGGGGCTGGGAAGCTGTGCTGTACCCTCACGCTCAGGCCAGCGAGGTTTTTGTGACTGTGAAGTTTTTCTATAGATTGCAGTTAGTCATTACATTTAAAACAGCAATGACTGCTTGAAATTATCCTGGTATTTTTTTAAAGACAAAAAGTACTTTTGTATTTTTCCTGCGCCATAAATAAGTGCAAAAATTACAGTCTGCCATTCAGCCTTTTTTGGGGTTTTTTTTTTACATTTCAGGTAGAGCAAACACACAAAATCCATTCACGTCTCCTAAGCACTCTTCTAGCACTGTTAGAGGAAAATTTGGTTACAGCTGTCTAAACTCTTGTCATCTTGGAACTGTTCACAGGTGGAGATGTGCTTTTTGTCAGGATGTGACTCATTCCATGCCGCTAGGAGAAGTTAGCCCGTTTGTCCGTAAGGCAGTCTTCTGATAACACGATAGTGAAGCAAGTGACAGCCCCAGCCTTCGCTGGCAGCGTTTTTGGAGCAGGTACAGGAGGAAATAGCTCACGTTACCTGATGTTAATATTTCAACATGCCTTATGTCAGGGATCACAAAACATACCCTTTTCCAGGAGGTGGTAGTTTGCACTCTGCCTAAAATTTGGGACTTTAGCCAGAACTTCTGTTTCAAGTGAAGTATGTTGAGCTTTGAGGAGAAGGAAGCGGATATTTTTTTCCCCCCTTCCATTAATTTAAAAAGCTCATGTGCAATAGACAGTTTGGGAAACTGTTTTCACATTTCCGTGTTGGTTATTAACTTGCACCTCTGCATCCTCATGAGCTGTGGCTGGTAGTAAAACCATGTACAAAACCTCAGAATAAAGTAACAAGTTGCATTGGGGATAAATATTGGATTTTAGGGGGAAAAAATTAAACAGCCACTTTAAAGACGAGCTAAATTTCTGTATGTGTGAAATTCTGAGAATTCTAGTACACATGTGTGTATGCGTTAGCCTCAGTTTGAGGGATGTGTTTTTATCACATCGGGTATGGTTATAGGTTGTCGTAAGGTTTGGTATTTATTTGCTCTGCTGCTGATGTATTTTGGGAGGGGTTGTAAGGGCTGTCCGTGCTCCTTCAGCTCTGGGGCATCCCCCATGAGCAGGGTCATATCCTTTCGATTTGTCTTCAGGTAACACTAGAGATGATTTTAGGTTTGTTGTGAAAACCTTAAATTCCCCGAGTGATAAGAAGTCATGAACTGGGAGGTGCTGCAGGGCAGTAAAGAAACTCAGGATACAGAAAAGAACCAGCAGATGAATCGGGTGTGCCCAGTAGATCAGGAACAAAGAGTTTGGGCAGTGGCCAGAGCCCAGGAGAGAACTATTTCTGTGCCACTCTATAGCGCATATATTTCCGTCGATCACCTTTCTGATTCGTGCTGTTGTGATGGGTTAGTGCTTCCCTTCTCATCTGGGAAATCATCTTCCACCGCTGTTAAAGATGCAGAAGTGGGGAAAAAAAATCAGAACTAGAAGTGAGCCCTTCTCCACCCTCAGAGCACTGAGCAGCCTGGGTCCAGATTCCTGCTCAGCTCCAGGCAGTCCCAGGAGCCGGGACTGACCGCCGGCGGCTGTTCTGCGACGGCTTCGCTGCTGAGCAGAAGCAGAGAGGCACCGGGTGTGCTGGCTCTTGGCTCGGTCACCTCCCTGCTTCTGTGTGTGTTCAGCCAGGTTCTTCTCGAACCGAGTTCAGAATCTACCCCGTGCTGGTGTTTTGTTTATACTGTTGGTTGTTTTCTGGGCTTTTTAGGGAAATCTTTATTGACTTTTTTGTGTCAAGATAATTGAAGAGCATTTGTCTTCAGAAGGGATTGCTGTCATGTTACGGCCTTGGGCTTTTAGTGTGTGTTTCAGACAGGATTTGATGGTGGCAGTTACACGAGGGGTAAGCTGTATGGGCAGGTGTGTCACTTCTTTGTCACTTGTACCCGTCCCCCTCTCTCTGCACGGTTTCTTTATCCTGTCGAGCAGTTAAAGGAGAAAATGGGAAGAGAGAGAGGGCAGATGGATGGGGGGGTGGATGTGCCCCGTGCTGTGGGCCTACAGCAGCCTGACGGTGCAGTTTATCCCCCCCCGAGCTGGGAGAAGGGGCTGAGGACCCCCCTGTGCTTTCCGGGCGCTGGTTTGGGGCTAATCCCGTTCCCATGGCGATGATGGGAACCATTCGTGGGGTTGTCCCCCCGCTGCAGCTGGTGGAGCTGCGCCATGCCCCC
>NW_010103540.1:0-218 GCF_000699245.1 Pterocles gutturalis | reverse complement strand
AAGGAAGGGAGGAAGGGAGGAAGGAAGGAGAGAAGATAAAGGAAGGGAGAGAAAGGAAAAAAGAATATAAATATAAATACAAATACGAAATTAAATAGTTCCTTTCTCTAAGGAAAGAGGAATAAGCAGGTGGTCAAACAGTTTCTAGTGACATTCGGAACACTAGCAGAGAAGCTGTTGCCGTTTCCCGGCCGCCCAAGCACGACCCGTCGTGGGGC
>NW_010103539.1:0-486 GCF_000699245.1 Pterocles gutturalis | reverse complement strand
TGAATACATATTTATGTATTCTTACACATACATTCCACCTTAAAACTAAATTCTGAATATTCACACATACATGTGTACAATGTAATTATTCATAAGTAAAAGTGACATTTTAAAAATTTACCATAAGACTGAGATCAACAAGTTGCCAGAGGAAATCAAAATACTCTGAAGAAAGTTAAAAAAACCCCCACCCTTCTTCCACAGCCTTATGCCCAGATGTCAAAGAAAAGAAAGATGTACTTCAGGCAAGCTTTCATCAGTAATGTTTTTCTTAGGTACAGACACGCCAAACTTCTACATTTATAAAAAGTATATGTTTGAGGAAAAAAATATCTACTCTTTGACTGATAGAAGAATATAATTTGAAATGTTCAAACGGTTAAGTTTAAAGCATTGAGGTGGACTGGTTCTGTGGACAGTAGGTTTGTTCTTATATCTGCTGTATGTCTATATGTAGAGTTATTTTCAGACTTGTTCAAGAACAGA
>NW_010103538.1:0-37018 GCF_000699245.1 Pterocles gutturalis | reverse complement strand
TCAAACGCTGTAGTAATTAAAAATAAAATAATATACTAAATTAATAATTAACAAAAATAAAATTATAAAAGTAAAAATTGCCTCTGATTACCAATTTATTTTTTTTTCTCTGCTGGATTTTTTGTCATATTCATGCAATTTCCCACAGTTTAGCTGTGTATTAATTGTCACTAAATTAACAGTTGTTTTTGTCCAGGAAGACAATAGCAATATTTTTGCTCTCTGGAATGACTCCCACATGCTATTGAACTATCTAATCAGCAACCATTTAAGTACATACTATTTAATAAACCAGTTGAAGAAGAAGCTGTGAATGACTTGTTTCTGGAGCTGTGATCTCAGTTCTAGGTTATGCAATTCTGGAAGCTAAAAGACACAAACCCCGGGGCACAGTAATTGCAAGCTGAGGTGGCAGGAGTCTTGCATCTCATCTGGCACAGAGGAAAGTACTCCAAACTTGCTTCATCAGCTGGAGTGAGTCCTTTCTCTGGCCCCTTGTGTCCTTTGTAGTGGCATACAGTTTACCAGGATTTTCTGCAGTGTGGCCAACTGAGTCATCCTCCTCCCTTGAGTTACCACTATAATGCCACCGAGTGTCTCTTAGAGTCTGGTTTAAAAAAAAAAATAGTAACAAGGAAGTTTCTAGAGCTTTTATCTCCATAACTGTTTAGATAGTTTGGATCTTGTTTTTCATTCTATTTAAACAAAGTCTTCTTTATTGGAGGCAAGATCACTGCAGAAAGAACTTTCCACCAAAATTTTGTGTAGTGGAAAAGTATTGTCACACACTATGGTCACACCTGCACACTGTTATCTGCACAGCCTCTGCCCATGTTCTTCTTCTAGGAATACATAGTGCAGTCCCCATGGATTGTGATGATGAAATAATTCAATTACTTCACTGAAAATGTTATCAAGCATTGGAACAGTCTGCCCAGGGAACTGATTGAGTCACCAGCCTTGGAGGTATTCAAAAGCTGTGGCACTTAGGGACATGGTTTAGTGGGACTTGGTAGTGTTAGGTTTACAATTGGACTTGATGATCTCAAAGGTCTTCTCTAATGTAAATTATTCTATGATTCTATGATAATTCTTGCTGTGCTGTGGTATTTTCCCTAGTTTGCCCACATTGGATCTAATGTACCATACTGAGAACAGTGCTTCATACTTAGTAATAACAAACAGATGCTAATCATCACCATCTTCTTACTTGACATAGGTTCTACTGACAGGGATCTTAGGATGAAGTGTTTGGGGAATGAACTGTGTGGCTAGCTTGCATTTAAGATGGGATTTTTGTGAGGAAATCTTTGTGCTCTTCTGAAGCATGCTTGTTTTCCATTTGTGCATATGTATTTGGTGTCTCCTTCCTCCTGAGTGCATTCCACCTGGATTTGACATAACTTTTGAATTCTCATCACTTTCTCTGGTGACATTCAAAAATCTTTACCTTCAGGCCAGTTTGTGATAATTTCCAAAATCCCTGGGTGACTGGGGCTTCTTATCTGAGCTTGTGTGATCAGTGCGATCTGTTTACTCCACGTACCATCAGTTGCATGATGTGTAGAGGGAACCTTGCCTTTGAATATCCAGCCCAGCACCGGCAGTCAGGGCGCCAGGAGGAGCTCAAACTCCCTCATATGCTCTTTTTCAGTCAGACTGTAGCAAGCTTTGGATCCTCTGTATCCCTGACTCCAAAACCCTAGGGGCTAACACTCTTCATCATGCCAGAGGCTCCAGTCAGCCATCTTTCAGGTGAGTATCATGCTTGGAAGCCAAGGGTGCTCTGCTTTAAAAGCTGCCTTTTGTCAGCTCTTGCCTGTTGATTCTCTCACCAGTGTGGACTAGGCTGCTATTTTATGGATATGAAAAACCTTAATTTATTCAGATTTATTCTTGCTGTGTGTACGAGCAACTGGGGCTGCCCCATGCCGGACACAGCCGGTTCCAGCTGGCTCCAACCCACCCACCGCAGGGCATGGCTGAGCCCCGCAGACACCATGGCGGCACCTCGGGGAGAGGCTGGGTCAGGACAGAAAAAATGCTGCCCAGCAGCGAGGGGAAAAGTGTGAGAAACAGCCTTGGGAGCACCGAGGGAAGCGGGGGAGGAGGGGACAAGAGGCTCCAGATGCCTGTGTGAGGAGGAATGAGCAGAGGGAAGAGCAGCACAGCCTAGCTGCAGCCCCTGGCTGCACCGGGAGTGACTGTATCCCAGCCATGACAAGCATGGAGGAGAGAGGCCCAGAGGGAGGAGTTCAGCCTGGGAAAAGGGGAGGAATGGCCTTTTCTCCAAGCATGTAGTTGGGTCTTGTCATCATCTTTGTTTCCGATTGCCAGAATGATTAATTAAATATTTATCTTAGCTGGCAATTAATTGTCATTTAATTGGGAATTTCCACCAGATGAGTCTATCTGGCCCATGGTAGTAACTGGTGAGGGATCCCTTGTCTGCCTAAGGGAAGGGAGCAAGTGGAGTTTGGCTACTGGCTGCGACCAGACCATCACGCTGTATTAAACACCGTACATTGCTACAAAACCCAGGATGCAATGAAATACAAATGGGAAATTAAAACAACTCGCCACAGCAAAGAAGGATTTATCCCTTGTCCGTGCAGCCCACTGAGTGCTGCACACTGGCGGATTGGCTTTATTTATCCCAGCCATCTGTATGAAGGAAGTCTGCTTCAAATATTGGCTCTTCTAAAGGAAGATCAAATATGACCAAAGAAAATATATTTGCATCACCAAACATATGAGCACTGGTTTTGCACAGAGCAATATATTATTTGGTACTGATTTTTATATACTTGGTTTAGCTGAAAGGATTATGTTATGCTTTGATGCACACTATGAAACTAACTACAGCATTAGCAAGAATTTACAAACTTATGTCAACACTGGTAAAGGTTTGGACAATCTACAACATACAAAACCCATTCTCAGTACTCATCCAGCAGTAATTTCAGAGATGGCTGTAACAACCTTTTGATCAAATAGTTACCCATGGAGTGACACAATTTTCTTTCAGTGGTTCCCCTGAAACTTTTCTTTGCTCTTCTGGTTAAGACAGTGTTGAACATACCAAACTAATGGAAACAATTAAGAACTTAGCTAATCATTATTTTGGCCATTTTATGGCAACTATGAATATATTAATGGTTGATACTGTTCATATCTACACCAGTAAGGACAACCATTTGCAAATCAAAGTACTCTTTGGAAATCACAGCAATAACAGCTCTACAGTGAGAATGACTTTTTCTAAGAATGAAGGAGGTAGAGAAGGGATGAAAAAAAAAAACAGGGAAAAAAACGGGTAAGCAAAGTAGGAAATAAAAATACTCATCTATAAAACTACACTAGCACTTTTGCCTCATTAAAACATTCAGAGTTAATACTGAAAGTTAAAATTAAAGTAACAGGATAATATTGTAAATAAATTGTTCCAAATAGTAACTCTGGAGTAGCCAAATGGAAAAGTGGGGAGTTCTTTCAGTAGTGAGTCAGTTTTGCTTCTGAAAAAAATAGCCCAGCTTTTTCTGTGGCATTTGTCTAACGGCTGAGTGTATTTTATATTCCTGCATGTATTGTTGAGGAACAGAAGAAGCAGCATGCAGCAAAGTAATTTAAGAACTAATGAGCTTGAATTTCCTGTTCAAGGTCAAATACCAAGGATAGCTAGATTTCCTTTTCTTTCAAAGGTATGTGAAAAAAACTGCCTCTAACAGAGGTACAACAGAATCTATATTATATTATCTATATTATATTATCTGATTACAAAAGTATCTTTTGTATCTCAGCTTCTGTGTTCTTCAGCTTTAAATTCTATTTTTCTCATAAGAAACATGAATTTTCAGCTGGATAAAGAATGAAAAACAGGCTGTAAAATTCAGAAGTTGTAAGTCTGATTGTACTTCCACTTTAGTATATGTCAAGATCAATTGAAGTAGTCAATAGAGTCAGATTGTCATAAAATTTGTGAAGGGATGGAGAATGGAAGAATAGTCTCAAGGTTAGAAAATTTAGGAGCCTGTTATTTTCTGACCCTATCCATTATGTCAAGACCATTTTGAATTCTAACACTGTCTTCCAGTACATTTGCAACGTCTCCTGATTTGGTATTACCTACAAATTTGATAAACCCCAGCTGAGGGTGATGGGAAAACGATGGATCTTTAAAACTTCTTTGTGCTTGCCCCGGAACAAAGGTGCCAAGTCTGATATATGCTGGTTGTCCTGTAGCCATCCATGATGGTTTCTAGAGTATGGCAAAGATAAGAAAGAGGCAAAGTTGTAGAAAGAGAAAAAGCCTTCTGTAGACTTTCCAGAAACAGAAAATATGTGAAACAGAATATATGAAGTTGTCTGGTGTGCAGGCTCCAGAACTCATTTGTTTTTTACACCAGTCACTTCAGCTTACCTCTTAAAAGATCTTTCTCTCAAAAGCCTTTCTTCATCCCCCTCTTCCTAAGGCAGGAATGAGCTTCTTGGTCAAAATGCCGCTTTAAATTCACACACAGAAGCATCTTTTACCGAGAGAACATCCTTTGCCCTCTTCTGCGAAGGTAGGGGATCTGCCACTCCATTTCCTACATCTGCAACTCTTTAACTTCTACGACCTCTTCCACGTATTACGTTTTCTGCTTCATGTCCTCCTTTTCCTCTCACCTATTTTGCTGCCTCAGGATTCCCTCAACACCTTTTCTTGTCTTCTACCAAGATCAAGTCAATCTTCATGTTGTCTTTTTTCCTTCTGTGTTTTTCAAATTGCCATTTTTCTCCCTCTTATTCCATAAAAATATTTAGTTGTCTATGATGTACGAAGAAAGGCTGAGACAACTGTGTTTGTTCAAACCAGAGAAGGCCAGTTGCTCTCTCTAGATACCTAATAGGTAAAGATTGAACTAAAGTGTTCCCAGAGGTACCCAGAAAAAGAACAAGAAGTACTAGCAGAAGCAGGGAAAACTGAAGTTAGGTGTAATGAAAAGTTTTTTCACAATGCCATTGGGTCAGACATCAGTACAAGTCCTCAGGGAGGCTGTAGAATCACCAACTGTGGAGATATATAAAACCTAACTAGACAAAGAAAGCTCAGAGCAACCTGGTTTAACTTTGACATTAAACCTGCTTTGAATGGGGGGGGGGGTTGGACCTCAAGTCCTACAGAGAGAGGTTCCTTCCAACCTAAATAACTCCTTGACCATGTGTCATTAAGACATAAGTTATGTCAGAGGCCACACAAACAGTGCATGATAAAAAACCACATTTGTCCAAGGCACCCTCTTTTCTGTGTCAATTGACAGGGAAATCGTAACAATCATCTTACTCTTTTCAACTTTTAATAGTAATGGGAAGTCAAGGCTATTTTGAATAAAAGAAAATCAACTGAAAAAAAATTATTTTCACATGGAAACAAACAAACAAAAATCACTAAATCCTAATATATTTAGGCTCCTAATAAAATGAAAAATTTTAGAACGTCGTATTGCTCTCAGCCCAGGTAGCCACAAGCGTCTTCTACAGGATATTCCACTGTTGTCCTTTTAAAATGCTTATACCACCCAATAGCATGGTTATCCTCTGTTTATTGCACATGCTAAGGTAAAGTAATTCTGAATTTTTTAAGCAACCTTTACAAAGCGTTTCCAAGCACCTTTCACCAATCATACTATGCTTTTTCAAAACAGCCATGTATGAGTGTGTTTGAAAAAAAGAAAAAAAAAAAGCTTTAAAAACTAAAGAAAATGCTGTCATAGGAAAACTGTCCCTTTGGAAAAATTGAAATCCAGTATCATTCCAAAATATTCATATATGCCATGAAAGTATTCCATGATTTCTGAGTACCTCATGCCTTATCTGACAGCATCAGCCTGAGAACATTTTTTTTTCTTCTGCATCTCCTGCTACTTTGGATTATCAGGAGCAAATCATGCCTTGAGAGTATGTCCTTTTAAGTACTTAAAATTAGGCTTTTCAGATTTCAGCTACTCAGGACTTTGATATCAAGTAATAATTCTGTCCCTCCTTGAAAGGTCTATAAAATTTCCTCATACTCGGAAAACAATATTTAACTTTGCAATATTTTTCATACTACTACTTTGTAATCTCCTCAGCTTTACTAACCGAGAAAGATGCTCCAATACAGATAAATAAAGTTAAATGATAAAATGCTTGGAAGTTTTTAATTGTATTGGATTCAAATCTACGGCTATATTGTTCCAGATATTTGCTACCTTCCATCTCCATTGCTTCAATATATACATGAGATTTCCGTATGCTGGCAGAAGACGTAGCTGTAAAAGGTAGCCCATTTGCTTGGAAACAAATCACCATGGGTACGTTGTTCTATTGTCCTGGTTCTCCACTGTCTGAATCAAATCCTTCCATGGCAACAACTAGTAGCTGGAGAGGCACCATCTCTCTCTTCCTGTTGATGTGGTTTCACACGAGGTGGGGTCGGCTGAACTACAGGAAAGAATGATGAACAAGGGAGAGAGAACCTTCAAAGGAGAGGGACTCGGGCATTCAGCCCCCCAGACTGCACTGCTGTCCAGGGCTGAATGCAAATCTAATTTTTCACTACATCAGTACTTTTTCACCCCAACAATTAGTAAAACCCTAGCCAAAGTAAAATCCAAATACTTAATTTAAAACAAACCATTTATCTCTAATTTGAGTGAAGTACCTGGGTTTTTTGGGGAGCAACCAGACTAGTAGATGTGTAAGTAGTAGAATGCCATTACCTTGTATCTCAGATGAACAAATAGTAGAAAATAAAGAAGGAGGGAAAGGGGTACAGATTTTCACATTTTCTTGGGACCAGATAGAAAGGAAAGTTGGCTTTCCCTTCAACTTCATTGACCATGGACTTCAAAAGTATTTCCATTAGTTCTTCCAAGATGTATGCAGCTTTGGTTCCACTCCTCACTTGTTCCCCTCCCTCCTCCAGGAGTTCAGCTCTGTGTTGCTCAGAGTGTTCTTCCCTAGGGAGTGCCACAGGCTGCAAATTTGTCTCTGCTGCAGCTGCTTCTGGATCCTGAACAGTTTTAAGAACTAGAGCTCTGAATTTTCTGTTGATAACCATTGGAGGAAACAGAGCTGAGCTGCCTCTACCTAAAAGCACAAGTTTACTTGCTTAATACCGTTTATCAATGCAAACTATCATCAAATGTTAAGGATAGATGTCACATAAGGAAACAAAGTTGAGTAGTGCTTCAGCAGAACTGTTGACTCATATAGGAATAATGATAGTATAGGAGCAACACAGGTCATTTTTGTAAACAGTAACTGCCAGTGAAAGGCAATGTAAAGGAAAATCCATATAGTTGGGACTTATTTGTAGACTGTACAAGATGAAGCTTTCACTTAAAGTGGAAAATATTTTCATATATACATAAAAGGGCAAAACTCCAAACGACAGAAGTTAGCTGTGCAAAATAGTAGTACCATGGCAATAACTCTAAAAGATGAGCCGGTTATGGCGAGAAACTGTTCTGAGCTTACATCCTTTTCCCACTTGATATGCCTGAGGAGCTTTCTAACTACTCATTAGTTTCCCACACAACCGTCTTCTCCTTACGATATGGTAGCTTGGAAAATGGTGCATGTAAGAGAAACACATTTATTAATGCATTCACAGCAAGATGAAAGCATGCTCATGTGTTCAGGATATTGTTATTTGGCATGATAAAGTACAGTTTCAGGCCCTTCACTGGGAAAAGCTGTCTGGAGCCTAGTTATGCAGGTGCAAAGGTGTCCTGAGAAAGAGCGCATGCAACGGGACTGGTTAGGACAATGGCCAAGGTCAAAAACAGTGCAGTTACACACACCATGGACCAAGTGAGATACGTCATATGGTCTGGGAACTTGAGACTCTGTGATGAAAGGAAACTGATTCACTTTAATGAGGTGGATGTAAATATCAACTCCTTTGCACCACTGTATATCTTATAACTAAAAGTTTCCAACTGAGTTGAGTGGAATAATTCCTTTCAGAAGCTGCAGGTGTTGGGCCTGGAATGTATTCTCTAACTGTTTGGGGTTGCTTTACCCTGGTTGTCTACAGTAGATCTTACAATGTAAATTTATTTTTTCAGTGGGAAAAAAACCCACCCCAACATGGGGCTGAAATGTCTTCTATCATTCAATGAAAGGAAAGGATAAAACATACAGTACACAGAGCTGCTTTATATGATTATACCAACTTGAATTCTGAAAGAAAGGAGGCTCAGAAGAGATTTCTTCTCCTTCCCAGATAGAGCTTTTGTGAAACATTGTCCTAAACAAATAAAAGATTTTTGCTCAAATGATCTACCTTGCTGTTTTCCTTTCCTTTGAAGAATCCTGTGGTACAATAGGCAACCCATCAGGAATAATTAGATTATACGGCAGCATCCATGGAAACAATACAGCTTTTGAAAAGAACTCCTACAGAAGATCTTAGAAATCACATCTATTATGGATATCTTTTACTGTTTCAAAGACGGCATAGCTCCAAATTATGGGAACTAACAGTGGGACAAAATCTGACTGCTCCATGCTTTGTCCTTTTGTCAGTAATTATTACTACATGGAACAGTCAAGTAGTCATTATATGGAAGAGAACAACTGGGTGACAGGAAGACATTGGCCATGTTTTATTCTGAGTTTTGAGAATTGGTAATGAGAACTACATGTATTTTACATAGTGTGTTTAGTAAACTCACACCTTTCACATCCTTCAGCTTTTCTCTAAGAGGCTATTTATGCATGTCTCAAAAAACAAGAAGGAAGAGGTATCAAACAAAAGTATCTGCATTTTTGGGCCTCATTTATAGAAAGAAGAAGCTGCAGACGTGTTTGGCTTTACTGTGGGCATTTTTATGACCCAGTGTACCTTATCTGTTGCAATGATTTCAAAATTGGAATTGTCTTAAAGGTAATTAAATTGTAAGGAAAGATAGAATGGGTTTGTACTATAGAAAACAGAGGAGAAAGATACTGGTTCTGTTTTTCAATAATAGATTTTGAAACTTTAGAAGAAGCAAAGACATTTGACCTGATGATCCTACATATTGTGCTGAAGATGGTCTGTATTTTGTACATCATTCTGTATTGTTACAACTGTTATTGTTTGTCTGGATTCCCTAGTGTCCCTGGTCTCATTGTCCTTGAGGTCAGGAAAAGGACTTATATTATGAATCAGTTCCTTTAAAACAAAGGAAAAAAGCAACAATAAAAAAATCCCACACCAGTGATTGTGCCCTATTGACTAATTACAGTTTGAAGTTTCAAAAGTACCTAGGTTAACTTAGGAAACAATGTTTTTGTGAACCTCCATGAGACGCGTACTCCAACATCACTGCCACACAGACTTGTGTTTCTCTCCAGGTCAGGTCCAGGGTACACAATTCCCTCAAATGCTCTCTATTTTTATACCTTAACTGGCAGATTAGAATTTTGAAGGTGAGACAATTACAAAATTCATCCATTATACCCATTAAGTCTCTGTATACACTGGGCTAAGTCATATGTTAGGATTTTTGAGAAGGGGAGGCTGGAGACTTCTGTACTGGGAAGTGAACTAAACCCACAGTCATTCAGGACTTTTGTTGTGGTTTAAAGCCAGCTAATGGCAAACCCCACAGCCTCCCCCCTTCCTGGGGATGGGGGAGAGAATTGAAAGGATAAAGGGAAAAGAGACTTGTGGGTTGAGATAAGAGCAATTGAATAACTAAACTACAATAATATTGAAAATAATAATGATGATAATAATACTAACAGTAATATATTAGAATGAGTGATACACAGGTAAACTGTTCACCACCCGTGACCAAGGCTCAGCCCATTCCTGGCTAACAATCCCAGAGCAGGAAGAGTCCTGAAGCCGCAATCCCAGAAAAGAGATAAAAGCCCAAGCTACGAGAGCCGACCAAGAGAGAGTGAGAGGTGACCCACAGAGAGCAAGAGAGAGCCAACTTCTGGACAGTTCCTCATCCAGTATATACTGGGCATGACATGCATGATATGGAATAGACCATTGGCCAATTTTTGTCTGAAACCTAAACCTAAGGTTAAATCCTAAGCCAGTAACTGTTCTCAGAGGCTGTTCTCTTTCCCAGCTTCTCCTGTACCTGCAGACATCATGAGGAGCTGAAAAGTCCTTGACTGTCCTGGCAGCAACTATAAACATCAGTATGTTATCCACCTTCTCCTCAGCACAAATCCAAAACAGTCTCACATTATGAGAACTATGAAGAAAGTTAACTCTGTCCCAGTGGAAAACAGGACAACTTCAGGGAACACATTACCTCGAGAAAGGTAGTAGCATAGCATTCTTAACCAAGGCTGAAAATGAATTGAAAACCAGACACACAACAGAGGAAAGTCGTCAGATGAAAAAAATAAAGGCATGAACATTTGCTAGCAGAGCCCCTACCCATAATTACTGTGTTCATGGACCTCTAAGGAAAAAAAAAAAGTATATTCTCTTTTTACATGTTGTTTCTTTACCCTATTCATTGTGAAAACTGGAAGGGAGACATAATTCTTCGTTTATTCTGAAGACCATTATTATCATCATCATCATCATCATTATTTTTATAACATCTATCCATAACACAGTGCAGATGTGCTTCTCCCTCCCTCTCCCTTTTTTTTATAATCCACTGTAAGGTGATAGCACATAAAGCCAATACTCTGTTCAACATACTTTTCTGGCAACAGTGGTTTTGGTCAGGAATGAGATTTTCTCTGGGTTCATATGGTTATTTTGTGTGTGCCTTTCTAGTCCATTTCATTAAAAATCTTTCCTGGAACCAGCAGAGGAGAATATGGAATCTACAGCCTTGCAAAGCACAGTGTCCATAGTAGCAGTATAAGCAGACTGTCAGGGCTCACTTCTATTTCCAATAAACTTGAGGCCTGAGTCACAGAAGTGGTCTGATGGCTCAAATTGGTAACTACTATCACTATTCTCAGGAAAGCGATTGCTTTTGAAAGATTACTGAGTAAAGTGCAGTTTCTGCAGAAAGACCAGTGCTATTGCCTTACATCTTGTCCTCCTAAAGACACTCTTCCTATTCAACTAAAAAGAAATCTGTATCCAGATTCCACTTATCATGAAAATGGATGATTATGGAAACCATGGGAGCTTAAAAGCAACACCAAAACCAAAGCAGGACAAATACAGCAAAACCTCAGAAGCCAGTTAAAATGCAAGGCTGTGTTAAGGCAACACTGGAAACAAATTTATTTAATTAAAAATTGTTGTTCATTGTAGTACACACAGTTTCCACTGAGGTGTGCTAGCTCTCCAAATATCATCATCCACACCCTTCTCTTAGGCAACTAAATGTGCTGTTACATCCTCAACAATGTCCACTACTGTGTCTCAGATTGCTAACCCTTTCACGTAGCCATTTTATACATAGCATCTTTTCAGGCAAGAACAGCAAAATACCGTAGAGGAAAACTGCTAAAACAAAAGATGATTTCTCTATTTTTAAACAAGACAGCGCAATTAGTTCTTGTCTGAAATTAGCCATCTTTGTGAAGGGACTGACATAGATATTAGCTTTGAATTCATCAAAATGATTGTGTATGTTGTTCTGGGAGAATTCTGGGCAGTCTTAACAGTGTGCAAGAGGAGTTTTTCATGCTGTTCTGACATTTGTCTGCTTGCAGGAGCCATTGTGTGATGTTGTACCATCATTATTGCTACTACCATAAATGTAAGCTGCTTTTGCTTTTGTATCAGACTGATTTCTCCATTATTCAGACATATTTAAACCCCAAGGATGCTCAAGCACACTACTGATATCTGAAAAAACAGATAACACAGTATGGCCTTTTAAAATAAGCCACATAATCAAGAAAGTAGCAGAGATCCAAAGGTTTAACAAAGGTGAATCTCAGGAAGGGGGGAGGGAAATTCACTTTGCCAGCTTTTTGTTATTTACAGATCCTTAAAAACAGATTACCTGTGATTTTAAGAAGAGTTCATTCTATTCCAAAGGCATAATGACACAATAATTTTCAGCCTACAGGTAATCACTTTGAATTACCACAAGGTGAATGCTGTGATAGCTTTCCTTCTGAACACAAAGCTCATAGACTCTTAGTGTTGCCAATATGGAATATACATTTATTGGTCCATCATCAACAAAGTACGTGTTCCCCCAAGGCAGGTCTTTAAAACTCGCTTCAATATGAAATATAAAAACAGGGCAGAAGGAGTTAAGAATGTGGCTGGAAGTAATTGAACCTTATGGTAATGTAACTGTTAACATGAAGACATGAAGGTTGAAAAATAACTTTGTGCTATCTCAAAGCATTACTTGGATGTGCAGGAAGGATTCACGTCACCTAATATTATACATTTGCAGCGTAGATATCTGAAGTCCCCTATATACTGCATGGAGAGAAATAAGCACATTTCAACTAATCCACCATAGGTATTTGCCTTAGGATGAGAGGAAAAATCTTCCTCTCTATTGCCTAGCAAAGGAAGCCTAGGGTACTAGTTCACAGGTAGACATCTTGCATTTTATGAGACGAGTGCCTTTTAGAGTGTCCGTATTTCCCTAAATTAAAAAAAAAAAAAAAAGCCCCAAATGCAAAGGATGATAGATAGATCTTTCCCTTCCGTTAAGTGAAGGAACAGATATGAAACAGGCTTAGTTGGCCACAATTGTCCCTCAGGAAGCCTAGGAAGGGTTCTGCTTGTTTATGTTTTTCCCTTCCTATACTGTATTGCAGCATAAGAGCTCTGCTTGGGGAAAAGGCAGCACGGTCAAACTACCCTTTCATTTAATCAGTCATGATCTTGGTTGGCTGCCCATGATGGTGAGGTGCTACAGTCTGGAACTTGTGTGGAGAAGCTCCTCAAATCCTATCAACACGGGTAGCCCAAAAACCTATAAGCAGCACGGCTGTTTGGAGACAACTATAAAAAAAAACCCCACGTCTTGCCACCTTCTTCACTAAATGGCAAATCAACAGCCCACTAGTATATGATCTTAGACATGGCCAGGACATTCCTCTAACAGGAGATAAGACTCCAATTATTTTTTCCAGTTTAGGGAACTGCATTCAGAGTATTGCTCGGGTATCACAGGGCTAGGGCATGTCATGAGCACGTGTCAAAGATGTCACCTGGAATACAGGACATCCAAAAAGATCACTTTCATATGACAACTTGATTTGAAGGTTCAGATGCCAAGTAAGCAGATTCACTTTTGCATTTTCATTGCATTTTGATGGCTCCACAACAGAGCTTGTCAATTTTTTTTTTTAAAATTTTTTTTTAAATTTTTTTTTTAATGGAGATCTGCTGGTGATTTTATCAAGATCTTTTCAGCAAGAACCTCCAGCTTTCTAACCTCAAAGCTGGAAACTGAAGTAGCACACCCTAGCTGCTCTTCAAGAAACTGAAAATTATAGATCTCCTATTGCAGCATAAGAGGCATAAGAGGACTTGGATCTTGAATCTGTCTTTTAAGCAACACTGTCTTCAAATAAGATATAGCAATGACTCCAAAACATGCATTTGAGAGGTGGACAGTGTGTCAAACAGGGTCATGTCAATCCAGAGAATAAGCAGAAGAGTGAGGTTTGCCAGAGTTACACAGTTATTAGATGAAATTATAATATTACAGTAAATATGAGAAAAGCCTAAAGAGGAGAAATTATGGGCTCTTGCAGTAGTTTTAGAGGGAAAATGGTCACTGCTGAGTTCATAATTTACATAGATTATTATGCAGATAGTCAGTGTTTCAGCACAGTGTGGGGCTTGCAGGAAATAAGGCACAACCTTTGCTGGCTACACCTCTAAAGAGCCAGGAGGTTGGGTCAATGCCTTTCAGCATAGGAGCGCAATGATTCGTGCTTTTGCTACCAACAAAGCAAAGCTACTGGTGATGGAAATCGTCAAGTTGCAAGACTTACTCAGCTCCACCCAGACAAGTGGAGAAATGCATGTGTTGGGAACTCCACTCATCATATGAGCACACATTTCCCTGTGCCTTTGGAGTACTCTTTCCGCAAATCCAGTATTGGTAGGCTCTTGGCGTACCAGGAAGGTCAGGCTTTAGGCAGAGCAAAGTAATCAATTTCTAGGGCAACAGGCTTCAGGGAGTGTCAGAATGGCCTTATTGCCAGAGACATGCTGCTGAACATAAGTAGCAGCAGCCATGGTGTGGGATGGCCATAGCCTGTCCTGTGAACAGTAGTGATTTCACTAACCCTCTCATCTCACTAAGTGCTAAACGGGAAGCAAAACTGGCTCTCCAGAGCTCTCCTCAGCACGCTGTTACATCACTCATTTTCCTTTGGTGAAAGCAACCCTAATCCAGCCTGCCTTGAGCTCCTCATAGCTGAGGCAACAAAACTTTTATCAGCTTTTGCTGTACTCTGAGGAAGTCATGTTTATCCTCTGCAAAAGCAGACAGAGAATCTTACTGATTTTCCTGGGGAGAGGTGGGGTGAAGGGAAATAGGGCAAAACAGAGGTATTTTTTAAAGTGGAGGGGGAGGGGAGAAAGAAGTACTAGTATAAGAGGGGCATCTTGATGTCTGGCAATTCACCTGATGTCTCAAAGTCAGACACCTCGAGTGACCAAATATTTGACCCAATTTTCAGTCCTCTTTGGATAGATTGGCAATGATAAAAGGATTGTCAATTATCAAACAAATCTGAGCACAAAAATATAATTTCTACACGTGTAAAAGAGGCTCCACTAAGTCTACCTATGTCTGCTTGGAGTCTTTCAGAACAGCCAGTGGAGATAAAAAACAAATGAAATCTAAAATATGGCTTTCTTATTGTTTGTTTCTTTATGACATGTAATAAATGCCTAAAAGACTTATTTAAAACAGTGTTCAAGAGTGCCTGGAACCAAAACTTTGGCTGAGTGTCTTTGTAGAGACAGTGGGAAACCACAAACTTTAAATCCACGTTGAACTTTCACAAAGATCTGGAGCATTCAAACTGATGATTTTGATTCAGATCCATGCGCAATCATAAGGTCAATGTTTAATTTTGGTGTGTGTGGATTTTTTATTATATTTAATGAGGGATTGACAACACAATGATAATAACATTTGCCATAAACTGAATGTATTTTATTGCCTCTCGGTCACTGTTGACTATTATCAGACCTTCCTTTTTTTTTTTTCGAGGTAACAAAATTATGCACTTCTATCCATTTCAGGGTGTGAGTGCAGTATAGAGTGCATCAGAAAAAAGACATTTGCCTGTTTTCAGAGGAATTATAGACAAAGGTTTAATTTTGCCAATGAACTATTAATTCCTTTTTGCCTTCTGCTTTCCCTTCCTGTTCTTTAAACTGCCCCCACAGCAAACGAGGCAGACAGTTTGTTTCCCTGGCCATTGCCGAAGAAAATTAGCTGGAAAAGTGATTTCTAGAGATATAGGTATATGTTCTTCATGTTAACATGAGAGATATAGGTATATGTTCTTCATGTTTACATGTTAATCTGATTTTCTGTTGCCCAGCCAAATCGCAATCAGAGAAGATATTTTACATCACCCAAATTTTTATTCTTTTGCATCATCCAAATTCTTATTTTGTAGACCAATGTGAGTTCCTACAGTTATGCTCAGTAGCATACAAAAAGCCAAGGGGATTTGAGATTGTTCCTCCACATCACTAACAATTTTAGGAGGCTAAGTAGTCACAGACCAGATTTTCCTGCGTCTAGTGTCTGTATCTTAAGAGAGTATATTACAGTATTAAAACTTAGATGTAAGCACAATTGGAAATGCCATTGTTATGAGAAAACCCAGTAAAAACAGACATGCAAATGGGAAAAAGAAAGTTCTTAATTTCCAGGAGTGATGAAATCCTGCCCAGAGCAAGGAAGGAGTCATGGCTATCCCTTGTGCTAATTGTCACTGTTGATTTTCCCAACTTTTACATGAGCAAAGGTCTAAGTGGTGAGATGTTATAAATCAGGAGAATGGCTATAATACTAGATGGCATAGGTGAACATAATCACTCCTCTAATTCTACAGAGAAAATCAGAGCATTAAAATATGGTCCTGATAGCCTGTTCTGTATAGCACCCTGTGCTGAATGAAGCAAAGAGTTTGGGTTTGGAAACTAAAATGAATGTATTGAGTATGTCCATCCTTTCCCCTAGTTATAGGACCTTACCCTCATCTTAAATCTGAGTGTTAATGGTATTTTTAAAGGATTTAACTATTTATATAGATGTCTGATCCTGCATGTTACTGAATTCCATTACACCACCTTGGTTTTTGGTAAGAGTGGAGAAAAAGACGTCACCTTTATGGAACTGAAGCCTGAAAGCATAGGAAGCCTATTTTTAAATCTTTTGGTCTGTAGAAATGTGACGGTAACATCCAGTCTGTAAAACATGAGAGAAGCCTGTCTGACCTACATTGGATTAAGCGGTTCCAAAAGTCTGCTCATTGGACAGAGAAAGACTCAAAAGCTCAACCATTCCCAGTGGAAAAAAGAATCATGAGCACATGAAAAAGATACGTGAACACATTATTCACTTAAAAAGGAAGAAAAACTGAAACAAAGATAGTTAATGTGAGAAGAGCAACAAAGAAGATTCAACAGAGCCTTGGTAAAACAAGATACAGTTGGCTAAGGAGAAACATCAAGCGAGGCCACAGGGGCTCTTCGTTTCCTGAGGAGAATCCTCATCTCTTGGGTTGTTCACCTTTTCATAAATTTGACCTAGGTAACAGTAGTGCTGTCCTCAAAGCTGAGGGGCCTGGAGGGTAATTAAAAGCGAGTTCCATTAGGAATATCTGAGACAATTAGGGATATATATTTAAAAGGAAGTTTCTTTTCAAAAGCCTCTTGATTCATAATAAGTGAAAACAGCAGTGTTATTCAGAGTGCTGAATTTCCTCCTAGGAATATTTCAAGAGAATAACAGTAATGCACATCCTGTAAAACATGAATTGCACATATGGATGTGTTTGAGGAAGACTTAATTTTATATTATTTACACAAGCAAAATAAAGACAAGTATATCCGCTTGAGCTTCTTCTAAAACTATAATACATCATGACCTGCATATGCTAAAAAGGGACAACTACAAGATTCCACCAAAATATCTATTTCTTGTGCCCCTGGAAAGTCAAACTTATATGCCCCATCTAGAATCTGATTCAGATATTTTATAAATAAGAATTCATATATATGTAGACCACCTGACTGTTTCTTAATTATATATTGATGTTAAATTTAATAGCTTTGTAAGACAATTGCGAGTTTGGTTTGTATTATCACCCTTCCTCTCTCCTTTCTGTCCCTCTTCCAGAGTAAAATAAAAAACATTACTTGATATTTTTGCTTGCTTATACAGCATGTATAAAACCCTGCACAGCTAAAGATAGCGTCTACTCCGGCTCACCATTTAGGTCTTCTGGTTTGTATTTGTGTCGAGCTGATATTTGTGAGAAATTCTTACAGACAGAGGATGAATCAGGAATCAGGAAAACATTTGTTTCATTCTGTGGTCACTTTTCCAGAGAGTTCAAAAGTACTGCAGAAATGTGAAGCCATAGCATTCTAAGAGCAGGGTATGGAAGAGGACTCATTAGGGCCTAAAGTCACCCAGAGAAGAAAAAACAAACAAAAAGCCCCAAACCAAACAAAAAAGATACTAGAATGATAGAATCATAGTGTTGACTGGAAGGGACCTCTGGAGGTCATTTAGTCCCAACCCTTGCTCCAAGCAGGACTATTGCCAGTACTAGATCAGGTCATCCATGGCTTTGTCTAGCTGAGTCTTGTAAATCTCTGAGGCTGGAGCTTTTATGGGGTCCCAGGGTAAGCTGTTCCATGGTGGCACCACCCTCCCAGTGAAGGGGATTCCTAATGTACATTTTGAACATCCCAAGCCAGAATGTGTTTTTTTTTTTTTGTTTTTTTGTTTTTTTGTTTTTTTTTTTTTTTTTGCTTCTTGCTATTCTGTCACTGTCAAAAAAAGTTTGACCCTGTCATCTTTGTAATTGCCTTTAAAGAAGCCACATACTGCTATGAACCACCACTAAGCCTTCTTTTCGCCACCCTAAAGAAGCATGGCTCTGCCAACCTTCATTTGTGTGTCATGTGCTCTAGCCCCTGACCATCTTAAGAGCTCTTGGCTAGACACTGTCCAGTTTCTCAGTGTTCCTTTTGAACTCAGACATCTAACACTGGACACTATTCCAGGTGCAACCATGCGAGTGCTGAGGCAGGTACTGCCCTCCCCTGATCTGCTGGCCCTGCGCCTCCTCATGTTGCCCAGGACATTGTTTGCCTTGTCTACAGTTGGAGCACTCTGTTGGCTTGTATTCAGCTGGCGTCAGCCGTGGCCCCAGCTGCTTTCCATCAGGTGTCACTCACCTGGAAGTTTCATAGCCTTTACTGATGTGTGGGTTTACTTCTCCCCTGGTGTAGAACTTTGTTCTTCTCCTTGGTGAACTTCAGGAGGCCCACCTTCACCAACTCCCAGGTGTCACCTGGTGTCTTGGGATGGAAACTCTATTATTTATCTATTTATATATTCCTGCAATACAATAACTACCTCACAAATCCCTGATCATTATCTCCACTAACAGGTGAAGAAGATGCACAGCCAAGTAACAAGATTCCAGCAGTACTGACCTTTAGAAATGTTTGAAAACCAGAAATGGATTGACAAGGACCTGAGCAGAACAACCAAGATCTAATTTTGGACAACCCTGAAGCCTAATTATATTTTCTAGATAGTAAATGGGCTACTAAAACTCCATTAGACCAGAAAAGTTTTTTTTAAAAATGGAGCATGAAAATATACATAAAGTCAGAGCAGAAAATTAACTTAAGAAATAGAAAAGCACATATGTGTTTGGAGAATGTCTTATCTGATTATGAGATCAAGCTTCAAGAGTGGTATTTCTTTTAGTAGTAATTAATGCTAAAGGATACACATAAACAAATACATCTCTTCCTTTTTCTTGCAATAATGACATGCATTCACCTGTAAAATGATATACAAAATATTTTCTCTCTATTTTTCTCACTGCTGTCAAATGATTCTTACAATATTTTGTGATTATTCTACATTTCATGTTTGTTTCAGTTATTGATAAGCACTGGTTTTGAATACAATTAGAAAATGTTTATAGTGCTTAGGTATAGACTATTTCAGTTGGAAGGGGCCTACAATGATCATCTAATCCAACTGCCTGACCAATTCAGGAGTGGCCAAAAGTTAAAGCATATTATTAAGGGCATTGTCCAAATGCCTCTTAAACACTGACAGGCTTGGGGCATCGACCACCTCTCTAGGAAGCCTGTTTCAGTGTTTAACCACACTCTTGGTAAAGAAATGGTTCCTAATGTCCAGTCTGAACCTCCCCTGGTGCAGCTTTGAACCATTCCCACACACCCTATCACTGGATACCAGGGAGAAGAGATCAGCTCCTCCCTCTTTGTGTCACCTCCTCAGGAAGCTGTGGAGAGCAATGAGGTCACCTCTCAGCCTCCTTCTCTCCAAAATAGACAAGCCCAAAGTCGTCAGCTGCTCCTCACAGGACATGCCTTCCAGCCCTTTGACCATCCTCTGGATGCATTCAAGGACCTTCACATTCTTAAGTTGTGGGCCCAGACCTGCACACCGTGCCCAAGGTGAGGCCACACCAAGACTAAGTACAGTGGGATAATCACCTCTTTTGACTGGCTGGTGATGCTGTGTTTGATGTACCCCAGGGTGCAGTTTGCCCTCTTGGCTGCCAGGGCACGCTGCTGACTTGTATTGACCCTGCTGCTGACCAGCACACCCAGATCCTTTCTGCAGGGCTGCTCTTCAGCCCCTCCTCTCCCAGTTCGTACTCATGCCCAGTGTTACTCCATCCTAGGTGCAGAATCCAGCATTTGGACTTGTTAAATTTCATCCCATTAATCATAGCCCAATGCTCCAATCTCTCCAGATCCCTCTGCAAGGGAGTCAACAGCATCTCCCAGTTTGGCATCATCAGCAACCTTGCTAATGGCGCATTCAACTCCTGCATCCAGGTCATTGATAAATATATTGAAGAGAACTGGCCCTAGAACTGAACCCTGAAAAAACACTGGTGGTGACCAGTCACCTGCCAGCAGTAGCCCCATTCACTGCAACCCTTCAGTCAGTTCTTCACCCAGCACACCATGAACCCTCTCATCCCAAAGCTGGACAACTTGTCCAAAAGGATGCTGTGAGGGATGGTATCAAAAGTCTCACTAAAATCCAGAAAAACCACATCCACCACCTTCCCTTCATCCACTGGGTGGGTGACATTATCATAGAAGGATATCAAATTAGTTAAACAAAACTTTTCCTTTGCGAACCCATGTTGACAGTGCCTGATGGTTTCATTATTCTTTAAATTATTTAAATGCCTTGCTTTTAAAGAATATGTCTTCCTATTTTGCTCTCATTATTATTATCTGTAACAGACACAACCCCTGTGTCATGTAGCAGATTTCTCATTGTGCCAGATACTGTATAAAGAGAGAATAAAAGGCTGGCAGTGTGTGGGAACTGTTTCTTATGTCAAATGGTATTCTTTCAGCTCCACAGTAGGAAGACTGACATTCTTCTAGGCCATAAGACAGAAATCAAATAGGTTTCCAGGAGAGCTACGAAACTTGTAAGAATAAACATTTGTTAGAGATTTGTTTTCCATGACCAAAATATGATCACTGTGAATATTCTTGGAAAATGAACAAAAAAGGCCATGAATTTCAAATACATTTAAGGAAATGCTCATGAATGTTTTTTTTTTATAATGTTCATCTGACTTTATTGACATCTACAGTTTATTATATTGCCTGTGCAGAGCTATGTTTAGAATGGGTATAATTCCACCGACTTCAGTGGAGTTACACCAGGCATGAAAGCAGCCCACCCACTGACTTTACATTTTGAAAGCAAAGCTGTGCAATTGTAACAGGCGCCACATTATGTCTTTGCTAAATTCAAAGACATTCTTCCACCCAAGGGCTCCCCCTTCTTTTTATGCACCTTGCTCCTTTCTTCACTTTTTATTACCACACTGTTCCCTCAACATGGTTGCATCTGCATTTTATTAAGATTACTGCTACTGTTTAAGAAACACCATATCTCAATACATCATGCTGTGTTTTAATATTTCCTGTTTTATTCTACTTGTATTTCCTTTAGTATATAAGTATATATTTTCACATGTGACACAATCAGACTGCTTTAAGGAATAAATTGATAAATTGGCACCTAGAACACTACCAAGCATCCTAACTCTGTGCCAGGCTCAGAGGAAATATCAGGGCTGCCAGTTACGTTGGCTGAGGAATCAGACTAGAGCTAGCCAGGAAGAGATTGTCTGTCTGCTGGAAATTATTATTGTCATTATTTAGACTTGAAGTGGTGCTTGCTGCTTCCTCTTCAAATATAGGCAAAGTGCAAGAAACCCTGCCCCAAAAATCATACAATACGGCTTGAAGCATGCAAGCCATCAGTGAGTGACAGTGATTTCTAAGGGAACTGGGGGAGGGTGGAGGAGAGGAACAAATCCCTCATGTAAGGAAAAAATTTGCCAAAGTTCCTCTTGCAAAATACACATGCGCATATAGGCATGTGTGTTGTGTGTATGTATAAATATACGCATACTTACTTTTTAAAGACTCAGCCCCTTTCTGTCATACTGAAGAGCATCCTGATCGTACAGTGGACTCCATGGCTGTACTTGGTAGCCACACGGAAACCCCTGGGTAGCTGAGGGAACCTGCAGAGAGATGCCATTGCGCTCTCAGGGTGGTATACATACATACATACATACAAGAGTACTATTAAGAGGACAGCATTACTGAACATGAGTACACATGTACAGCTGGGAGGGACCGCTACTGCTGTCAGTCAAATGGTATTGCCAATTTAATATGAAAATATTGTTAAATATATGAAGCCCCCTTCCCTACCATGCTTTCCTGTCCCAAAGCCTGAAGCTTTGGAAGCAGAAAGAGAAGTCCCAGGGACATCATGGAGGACAGGTGCTAAGGTGTTGGAGTAAACTTGGGCATGAGGGTCCTGTGGGATCCAGTGGCTTTGCTCAGGCTGTGTCCAAAGCTGTGCTTGCAGGCTTGCAATGCCAAAGGCTAGAAAATCTGTCCTTGAGGGCATTTTCTGAGCCATCTCTTAGACAGTAAAAGTACAGCCTGCCATTCCCTCCTTCCTCCACCTTTATTCTCTTTTGTCCTGAAATCCTGCACTGTATCAACCCAGGAATGCAAATTTCTCTCTGGGATTTTTTTCCTTTGTTTAGCCAGTAGATTCACTGCTGTGTAACAGGGAGTGAAAAAACCCAACCAAACAACAAAAACCAAACAACACAAACCCTAAACAACAACAATAACAATAAACAAAAAATAACCAACCAACTGAACACCAACAGCCCCCCAACCCTCCTTATTACCCCTGCCTACACAAGCTGTAACATGCTTATAGTCTAAGGAAAAGGAAGTTTGGTTTATGAAAAGAAGACACACTTCTAACAACAAGGTGTGGTACAAAATGAACAAATTGCCTGGAAAACCATTTACTTGATTAGTTGCTTCTTCTACTTCTTCATGCATTTCAGACATTAAAAAAACCATATTCAGCCTACCATCTTCTGGCCAGAGAGGACCTGAAGAGCAAAGGAAAAACAAAGAAAAAAGGATGTGCAAATAGAATAGGAAAGGACTTGGATGACTACCCTATAATGAAAACTGATACCACTATAAGCCAATGTAATAATACATCTCAGCTGATAGATCAGCTAGCTGCTAATATATTGTGAATACAATAGACAGTCTGAGCACTGTAAGATGAATGTTTTTCTGCATGCAAGCTGCAACTGAAAGGGCTATTCTCCACTTTTGTTAATCTAGAATAAATAATGGTTATAATACTACATATCTCTTGCCTTATCTCTGACAGTTTCTTCGTGCTGGAATAAGGGATTGCTGCAGTATGCAGCACAGCTTCTCTGTGTGTTCTGTGTGCAAGACAGAAAGGGAGTCATTCATGCTGGAAAATATCTGGCAGAATTTCAAAGTTGCTTCCCCTTTTAATCAGTCCTGAACACAGCTACAATGTGTTCCTGGAATTTTAAGTACATTAGATATGTGTTTCTGTTTGCTGTTAGTGATTTTTTTTCTTAATTTTTTTTTTTTTTTTTTTTTATGCAGCACAGTTTCCAGTTATTGACTGGAAGCCTACTGTGGGGTTCTAAAGGGAAGTAGAGTAAAGCCTAATTTTTGGTTTTCGAGTCTCTATATAAATCCTTAGGCTGAGCAGTCTGTCATGATATGTGACCTGTGAAGCACTGTGCAATACGCAGAACAACACAGAACAGGAGCAACTTACCTCTTGATAGGCCTGACATGACAGGCAAGGTAAGATCAAATATAATAGTCTCCAACACTCACTAAAATCTATTTGCATTTGACACTTACATGAGAGTACAAGATTGAAAGGGACTTCCCTGGTCATCCGATTCTGTCCCTTGCTATCACTGGCAACCATATCATACAATCACCTTGGCACCTGTCCTCCCCAGTGGCAAATTTCTTTTCCTCACCTTACTCCTACTTCTGTGAATAAATCAGTGTTGCTGCTAAACATCACCCGACTCTGTGCACACAAGCTTTTCACACGTTAACAGAGACTGGGACCTTTGTTCTGGAACATGTTTGGGGTTAACACCTTCTTCAGGTACTTACTGTCTGGATCGCAGATACAAAGGGAAATTGATGCTGTGCTGAGCACTGAGAGCTGCAAGGTCTCAATTTTTGTGAGACACATACACCACATGTGTGAGATGCAGTTTGTTCCTGTGCATGGCTTATGCAAAGACCCGTCTTACTGCACTCCCTGGAGGAAAGCACAGCACATGTACAAGGGGTTTTCAGGGAGGCAACAAGAGGAGTAACTCTGTGTGGATTCATGCAGAAAGGTCCAGAGGAGGCTTTGTGATATTCCCCTTTGTGTCCCTGCAAAGACCTGCACACTTGATTAAAATCTGACACTGGTGTGAGGCAAGCACTAGCAGGGTAATGAAAGAAATCGGCCCCATGTTGTTGCTTTCTTTTGGAACACTGAGACTGAGGCAACTGCTAGGAGCTGACGGACTTCAGCTCCTCCTTCCCCACCTCTCCAAGATAAGCAGACTCGAAAATTTATGTAAAACTTTTAGACTGAAAAAAACAATGTAGGACATAATTATTTTATTAATACATTCACCTCTCTCTCTTTTTTTTTTCCAAATGTCTTTTTTTAAAGTTCAAATTCCATGTAAAATTATCCAGAATACAACCTAAATAAAACTGACTAAAATAGCATCTTCTGAATACAGAAATGATAGAAAAGATACATGTGAAGTGGCAGCACATAGAAAGCAATGCATGCCCTTTTTCTTTTTTTTTTTGAACTGAGATGTAAAAACAACTTTTCTCTTTTTTCTGTGCTTTTTTCTCCTAAGTAGAAAATGGATACTTCAGCAGTGTTTGAGTAAAAATATTGCAAAATATGTTAGCAATTTGTTTGAAAATGTTCAGACTGCACCTTTATTATGCTTAATTGGTTATCTCACATTTTCTGATGGTAGTTGTAAGCTTTGTCCAAATGTTCCTTTTCTTCTCTGCCTCAAAATCTAGATAATTCTTTAGAAATTTATAATTTGATGATTTCTTATGCCATAGGGATTAGAAAAATTACCTTCCACACAAAGCAGCTACATTTCTGCATTTGTGTTTTTTTTTTTTTCATCTAGTCACCTTATGTTGCTGGAAATAGACGGACACCTATCTGAATAACAAGGAAGAAATATATCCTATATGCAGGGTGAGCATGGGTAGTACTGCTCATGCTTTCCCCTCATTTTCATATCACAGCTGGTTTTGTAGTTTTCACACATTTCAAAGCAAGCACTTTACTCCCTTCATTTAATTTCTATGTATTGTTTTGTTATTCTCTTGAAAGCAAGGAGATTATGTACTAGTGATGAACAGATCTAACTCAGTAACAACTTTTACTTCAATGACGAAGCTCTAGACTATCAGTATAACAAAGAACAGCTCAGAACAAGTCCCACTGAGGTACTCAGCCCAAGTGTGTACTTTTAGACCTTTCAGTGTTCATGATGGGGAGGAGTTGAGAGTGCAATTCAAACATTAGCAAAATGTAAATATAAGTGCATATTTACTGATTATGGAATTGCTTACTATGAATCTGACAGCAGACTGAAAATGAGACAGGCCATGTGCTGGCTCCTATGTGTTAGAAAATTTTCTTCAACTCTGTTACTTCATCTGTGATATTGCTCTGAATGCAGAATTAGTTTCTTATGTACTAGGGCTCATATTAATGCTTATTCTCTAGTTCAGCAAAGGAATAGGTTTTATACATGCACATATTGTGCTCCATTTTTTTCTAAAAGGATAGGTGGAAAAAGTAATAAATTTGCTAAAATAGCAAAAAGCTTTCAGAGAAATGAACGTGGGTAGATCTTTGATGTATAGAAGTCAACAGAAATGAGATCAGACAGCAAAATTGATGACATACTTTTTCTGTGATTCAGCTAGAATGTATTTATCTCAGTACAGAAATAAAAATTCTCATTAAAGAAAAGTAGATGTTTAAGCTCAACATAAAAGGAAGGAAAAGATGGTTTTGCTGTCAGTGCACAGTCAGAGGAACTCAGGAGGGTTGCATTCAATCACTCACTTTCTTACAGACTTCCTGCAGGACTTACAGAAAATCACACAGGACGTGTCAACACCATGTCCTGGAGGGTGACCAAGTGGCACACGTTAGCAGTGCTGGCGCCAGCTCTGGGACCTGATAGCTCACCAGCACATGCCAACACAGCTGTAGCACCATGGACTGGGTTCAGGGCCAGACAAGTTTGTACCATACAGCACTGGTGCAGGAGGACCAGTTCACCTGGGTCAGTGCTAGCTTGGACAATTCCTTCTCACATTCCCCAGGTCCTTTGTTTCTCTTTGTCTCAGCTCCCCATTTGTGAAGCAAGGAAAGATTTTTTTTGCTTTATTTACAAAACTAAATCCAATTCAGTTGATACTATGCTACTGAAGAGTTACATCTGTGAATAAATTATTGTAACAACTTAGTGGAACTAAGGAGGAAAAAAAAATCCGGGAAGTGGACATTTAATACCTTTGGTGGCCTATGGAGAAAATCACTATGGGACATTAAACTGCAGTGATATAATTCATTATCATAATATGCAGTCCAAAAATGGCAGATGGCCAACTAAGTACTTTGATGTTGTTTAGGTTTCTCCATCCATATCTGCAAGTGCATATACTTTTTGTTGCATGCGATGGACAAGAAAGCTGTTTAACAGATTTGCAGCTCTGAGCACTTTAGAACTTCTTTACATTTCATTTTGAATAATAAAATATTATTCTCCTGTCAGACTGCCTCAGGAACATAGTGTTTACTTGCAGCTGTTGAAACCAAAGAAAATGGGTCATTCTAGTTATTTTCATAACTAGTAGAGAAGTATATACCCATGCTAACAATTCTGAAGAGCATTATGTGTAGCTTGTAATTTACTATTTTCAAATGCAAGTATTCTCTGTAAAATAGACACTGTTGATTCATAGTAGGCTTTGCTTGTATTAGAGATACATAGTTATTTGACTTCTTTATTTGAAGAAAGATAAGGGGGCTCAAGAGACTTAGAAACTGAAGTAGTTTATTTGTACTTCAAGGAAGTCTGTGAAACAGTTTGTGTCACCCCAATAACTACAGGACTGCAAAACAAATGTAACTTGCCAGTATCACATTTGGATTTTGACATATTCGACTACAAAATGGCAAGCCTCATATACCAAGAAAACCATTCTTTGACTTATCTCCATGCAAGTAATATCAATGTATCTAACCTGGTTTGTTGGTGCAGCTGGGTGGCCAGAAAAATAATTTTTTCTTCAGATTGCATTAGTCTGTTTTCTGGAAAGTGAATGGTCTTTATAGGTCCCCTAAAGACCCATAAATATTTGAAAACACTTTAAAAATGATCATCTGGGGCCTTTTGGCAACTGTGTTGAGGTATACGTTTCACAAAGTATGTATTCTCACAGCACCTCACAATGGCTGCTAATCGGGCATTCCCTGGCTCATTCACACACATAAAACTACTGCTGTACATTTGGATGCACTTACAGCACATATATAGAATGGATATTATTTGTAACATATGGGCTAAAGAAGCCATTTCAGTTTCAAGAGGTAATGCCTACTCAAACCTTGACACTTTTTTGCCGTCTTTAGAATTTGAAAAAAAAAATAAATTAAAAAATCAGCACTTTTAATAGAGTGAAACTGGTTTTTACTATGTGCAAAACAAAATAGATTTGACACAAATAAGTACTGTAACAGCTTTAAAAAGAGGACTCGGGCTGTAACAAGCTACAAAGTATCCTGTTTGGATTTGTTAAAAATTTGGTGGCTGTACCTCTTCAGGCAAAGTTAACTGCACATGTATTTGTAGTTAACTTGGGACCATCTCATTTAAAAATGAATCCTTCAGCCCTGTATGCATCGAATCTGGAAGGATAAATATAAGGAGTTCAGTAATCAAGAGATTTAAAAGTCCTTCATTAAAAAGGGGACATTATACAATCTGTTACAAACTTAATACAGCAGCCAACTGTAACTCTTATAAAAAAAAAGAGGTGATAGAATTTTGTGATTCAGCTGAGTGAGAGACGCTATGCCTCTTTTTATTGCCATGCCCCAAAGTTTAAAATGTGCCCAAAAACTGTGGCATTATGCAGCCTTTAACAGCCATGCTTGCTGAGTATTTCCTGATTTTTTTAAACTCTCTCTTTTCCACTGCATGCATGAAAATAAGTTTTATCATCTCTAAAAATGTTACCATGGATAAATGATTTCAGGTCCAGCTGCAGCAGGGAGGCTCGCTCCCTCCCGCTCCTTGCTGCCAGTGTAATCACATCAATGCTGCAGCTCCATGCACCACAACGAAACTGCCTGCAGAGGAGACCAAGTTTGCAGACTGTTTGCAAAAGCAGACTGTGCTATATCAAGCAACTACTCTGGTTACAGTTGTAGGAGTATTAAGACCAAACAATAAAGACTGATACATTTTGTGATTGTGCTCTTTGTGGTAATAATTGAGGAGGCTAGAGAAAAGGAAAGATGACCTTACAGTCAAGGAACTGAATTCAGATATTTGAGCTGAGTTGCGTTCAGCTCTTTCCTTTCCCTGGAAGCTCTTAAAGACTCCGGTGGAAACTATTTGTTCACCTCATTTCCTAATCTGTTGAACAAGGATAAAAGACTGCCTTTGCATGCCCTGTCTATCTAGCAGCTAACTGCTTGCAGAGGCAATAGTATCTCATTCTAGGTACATTTAGCACACAGCTCTCCGAGATCCTAATCCTTTATGTCAGAAGCCCCCTTCTGACATAAAAATATTGGGAAATCTTCTTTAGCAAATCATGTATTTTATAGCACCCTGGAGGCTGAATGTCATCTGTTTTCAGATTTCTACTCATTAGCTGTTACAGAGTTCAAGCCTGGGCTTTAGCCAAGCACAACTTAGAGAAACCTCCCTTCCCCCTGCTGCCTGCTTGGCTCTCTGATGACAGTTAGTGCCATCCCAATTTCTGCATACAGTGTATGGCACCAGAAGATTATTAAGGCAGCCAGGCATGCTCAGCCAACATGCAGCCAGACTCTTTTTCCTAGCCATGAAGGCTTAGGCTGATGAAGGAATTGCAAGTGTATTTCTCTGCTGTGCAAGAACCTCCTATAAACACATCCTCCCTCATGAGGAAAATTGTGAAGAGAGAGGTTCACACAGTTTTTTAAGGGGGTAGATAGGTATTTCCATTTGCATCATTCCAAAGCCTCAAAAGCAGACAAAAGGGCAGCCTGAGGTGCTCTTGTACCTGCAAGAATGGTTGATTTCTTCCTTTCTGACTAATTTTCATGCATGTACAAGCATAAAGCACCAGCAAGCAAACCTACAAACCAATCTTCCCTTCCCTGGTGCCAGCTTTGTCAAACTTCAGCCGCAACAGCAGAAGACCTTGACATCATCCAGTTGTCCGTTCTGCAGTGGCAATCCCTACCCATCGACCAGAGGGCTTGCAGCAGCAAGCATGAGCAAGAAGGGAGTCCAATTCCTCTTTTCCGTCTGTCTGATCTCCAGTGATGGCTTTGATGCAGATCTGATGAGAGCTGGGGTCTTGTAGGCTTTGGCTGGCAAAAGAGTTCAAAACAACCTCGCAGTTGGGATGCAAGATGCTCTTCTGCACCTTTGGCTGCCAGAATGTCAGACACAATACTAAGGACGCCATTTACTTCTGAGTAATTTTAAACCCAATAAATTATCTCCTGATGTGCCCTCCTTTGCTTAGAGGTAGATGTATAATCCCTGCGGTAGAAACAGAACCTGATGAACTGGGACAGTTCATTTAGATAGTACATCAAACTGACAAACTGCTATTGTGTACTGGAAAAAAAGGAAGGGAAAAGGAAAGAGAAAGATGCTCTGGTATAACACTTCTGAAATGTATCCATACCATTTATTATTTAATAGATTGTTACCCAGGTTGCAGAAAACTTGCTGAGTATTTTATCTTGCTACACTTGGTTTATCTAGTCATATAGGCCACCTAAAAATAAGAATCACTGTCTAGGAATCTGACTAAAAATTTGTCCTCCTTGACCTAAACACCAAAAGGAAATCCTGTCAGTAAAATTATTTTAATCAGAAATTAAACAATAACAAAATGTTAAATGCACTAAAAGGGAAAGTATTTATTCATACTGCAGTAGGCATGGAGGGAGGAAATCCCAATGCACTCTACATACTCTCTACTACTAGATTGTAGTAACTTATTAGAAGAAGATTCAGTGGTTTCAGCTGATATAAGCTGCTCACTAAGATGACAAAAGCCTCTTTAGTGGCAGTTTCTTCAATTTCTTAGGTGGATGAAGACTAGAGAATGCTAAAGGGTAAAAACCTGTGCATAATTCTATAGGAAGTTCTCGTAGCTGCTGTGAACCTACTAATTAAATACTCTTGTATGTCTTTGTTTTTGTTGATCAGGGGTACTGAGAATTCATTAAGTTCCTAGGTATTGGAAAGAGGTATGATGGAAAGATTATTCCTGCCCCCAAATCTCCTCATCAACTTTTATATGCATACCAACATAGGTGTATATATACTCTGCATGCGTATATATATACACACATGTATATATATAGACATGATCAGAACACATTTAATTAATGTTGTATTAAACTTTCTTCCCTCCCTCCCCCTCCCCAGGATTTCTGTGTAAACGATGAGAATGAAGTCCATTTTCACACAGCTCTGCTTCAACTTTATACCTGGCATGGATGTGACAAACTGTATTTTGTTTCAAAAGAGCAATATAAAATCAGAATGCCACATTTTGGTATTTTCACTTCTTCTCATCACAATAGTAAAGAGACAGTTCCCAATGTGCTTAACTTGGGTCTTAAGTCCCATTACAGTCAATATATGTCTAACCTCAAAAACTAACAGGTTGTTGCAAAGTGTTATTTAAATTACTAGTGCTTTATGGGTTGCAAAGTAACCCTGCTACATAATTTTTGCACAAATAATAGTAACAATCAGAAAAGGCTTGACTGAAGACATCTATAATAAACAACTATAAAGCTTTACACATTTGGCTGATTCATCACAGCTGAAATGAGATATGCTAATCTGAAAATGCAATTCACCTGGAAAGAAAGTACACTCTTCTACAAGCAACTCTTTAGCCACTTTTTTATTCCTATGATAATTTTCTCCAGCCATTCATCCCTCCCAGACATCCAGACAAGAACTGTATTAATTTGACAGCAAGGAGGAAAGGTCATTCTTGAAATTTACAGCAAATATATCTAAAGTAAATAGAAAAAGTTCATCAAATGTTAGTGTCACTAAATATCAGGGTACCACACTTGTTACAAGTGGCGTACACATGCTCAGTGGCTTGTTTTTCTGAGCAGCACCTTAGGCACAACCTATGAGCAATATGATATAAAGGCACTGCACACATTTTTTCACCCCACCCAGGAAATAAAAGTATAGGGATTCACCTCACATTATCCCTGTTGGTAAAGCTAATCAATATCTACTATGAGCAATCCAGCAGCTGGCAATATGACCCTAAATCTTTATTACATGGACTACATATTCCTAGGACCTGAAAATTTCAGGGTCAGCAGTGTGGTAAGAGCAGTGGGTAAAGGGCAAATCAAGACCTCACCAAGAGCACAAATGAGCCTCTGCTAAGCACATGCCTTGCTGGAGCAGCAAGATGTGCCCTAGTGATATTTTTCACAGTCACATCTTCATAATGTATAATCAGGTGCAGAAGCTTTGATGGTCCTCTCTATCCCACATTTTTTTTTTTAAATCTTCTATCAACCTATATAAAAATATAACATTTCCATGTCCACATGTTTGACAACCTAGATGTATTCAAAAGAACAAATCTGCTCTTAGAGAATAATTTTACCCTATGGGGAACCACAAAGGATTTTTTTCTTGAGTTCTGGAATAGTGTCCCATCATGTAAACAGGGCCACGTTAACTTACCATTGTGTACAGCAAGTACAGAAAATAACCAGACTGTGTGGTTTGCAAGGGATTCCAGCACCACATCTTCAAGGGTCATATTTTTTTCCCTAAATGGTTCATGACTCATGCCAAAAAGCTTATGGGAGGAAAATATTTTCCAGATGACTCCAATCTCAGTGTCCAGACCCTTTCAAAAATCAACAGGTAAAGTGCAATGTAGGTGACAGTTTGTCCCCACTTGTAGTGATCCTCTACAGAAAGTTAAATGCTGTAGTTTGAATTTTAAGAAATACTTAGTGACTCCATGTGTACCTATACCCCCCACAGTCGTATTTCCTGATGTAGGGGATAGTGGATTATGAGGAAACCATCTGTCAGGCACAGCATTAAACACCTGACCTTGCTTATGATTTGGGGTGCAGAAACAGTGCATACTTATATGCACCTTTCAAGTTCAGAAGAAAATCTGTTCTGAAGTGACAAAGCTTATGTGCTATAATATGACTAATTTATGGTCTGAAATATAAGGATAAGAGAACATCCTGTAGCAAACTATGCCAAATGAAATGCTAAATGACGTATTGTGATGGACTGTAAATATACAGCTGCTGTAGCTTTACCTGACATGTCCAATTGCAAACTTGCCTGAATCAAATGTATTACAGTAATCAAAAGATAGAGATATGTAAATTTATGTGAAGTATCCAGAGCTCCTGATAAGTTTTTGGCCACAGAGGCTCAGCCTACTTGTTAGTGAAGTACAACCACTTTTGAATTCCCACATTCCCATTGCTCAAAATCTAGTTCTGAATCATTCAACTTTAGGCATAGGTGAGAGATGGATGAAGGCTACAGCAGGTTATGATGCTGGGATTATGCCATCATATTGTCCTACAACCACAGAAGCAAAGAAAGTTCCAGTCTCTTTCCTGTTCTTAGAAAACTAAGAATGATTTAAAACACAGGTCTCTCATGTTAGAGAGACTCATTCCTAGAGTGAATTGTAGAAATGTGGAACAAACCTTTGGATGGTGAGCAGCTGTGAAACTGAAATAGGCTTATTTTGGAATGCAGTGTTTTGAGAAACATCCATATAAATGTAGAAAATATATTTTTTTTTTTACTTCACATGGGTTAGAGAGATTTATATCACTTGAAATCTGATGTCTGATCTGGCTTCCAGGAAACATTGTTCTCCACACTATTTTTTTCTGATCAATTTCCTGCTATAAGATTAGGTAGGATGTGAGTCCAAGTGAGTCAAAACATCAGAGTTTTTTTACATCTTTCTTATAAAGGTAAAGGTCAGGGAAAAGGAAGAGTTCAAAGAAGCAATAGAAAATAACAGAATTGCTTTTTTACAGTTTGTGACCATGTTCAGAGGAGACAAAGACTGAAAGGGGCAGCCCAGATGTCAAATGAGATCTAATGCTTGAGGAGAAAAGGGAAACCTGAAGCTTTCACAGAGCAGATATTTCCCTTGGCTCAGTGTTCTTCCTCCCTTCAGTTACAGCTGCCTGGGTCTCTGTCAGTCAGACATCAGCCAAGTCCTAGAGATGAATATGAAGAGAGTCTACCTTAAGCTAGTAGATCAAGAATGGGAACCCAGCAAACACACAGTGGACCCACATACAATGTCTGGTGTCTGAGAAAGGATGAATGGATGGTTCCCCATGGAATTTAATTAATAAATTTGTGGGCTGCTGCTTAAACACCTGTCTTCTACTCTTGCATGTCCATCTAGCTAAGTATAGGCCATGAGGTGACATCTTCCTATGATTGTTTTAACTGGAAATGTGTCTGTTTCTATTGCCCATTACCCAGGATAATGATCACAATGAAAATTTAAGAACATACATCTTAATTAAATTTAACAGTGTGCTTGCCCAAACAAAGCTTGCTTTCCATCTTCATGAATCAAAATAAAAAGCTAATCTATTTCTTCTGACTCATGTGCTGATTTCCACCTTTAAAGAAACCTTGCCAACAGAACTGCAATGTGAGCCACCTGCATAAATATTTTTCCCAGTGTGTCCTAAATTTTAGAATAAACAATTTTGTAGATTATTTTGTATTTTCTGCTCAAGTAATTTGCCACTTCTTCAGGGAATAAGAAAAATTATCTTGTCTGATTTTCATTGCTTAGAATTTCTTATGTATTTCAGCACCAAAGGGCAGTTTCCAAATCACTGTTCTTAATTAGCATTTAAATCTTAATCAGAACTTCACTATTTACAGATTTCTGTATCATAAACTACAATGTAGCTTCAGCATGATCAACTGTTCTGAGATTTGTTATTCTCTTTTAAAGCTGTAGACATATAAACCAGAGAAATAAAGTATAAAATATATACAATCGATTAAGTTTCAAAGCATACCATAGTAAAGGCAAACTTGAAGAGTCGTTAGTCATAGAGAAGTCACGTTTAATAGATAAAATACTCCAGGATTTTTTCCTAGCTTTCTTTTGTACTCACATGAGGATTTAACAGAGAGACATAGCACTTGAGATTCCCCAGTGAATATTTATGCTTTCTATGCACGTGTGACTGCTTGACCATGGGCTCAATTCTGCTTCTACGTGGCAAAATTCCCATCAACTTAAAAGAATGTGGAATAGTATCCAATAGAAAGGAGTTGTGGGTGTCTAAGAGCTGGCAGTATTTTATCTTTAAGGACTATTTCTTACAAATAAAAAGATTCTCTGCCCTTCCCATTTCCCGCACACAGAGCCAAGTGAAATTCTGTATTAAATCAAAGTGGTCTGTTCTTAGAGTTAGCATTAAAATACTAACATGAAAGATGTTGTATAAGCTGCAGATTGGTCAGTTTCTTTTAGTAATGTAATACTCTTTAGTATACTATTTCATAACATTTGAAACTTTCCAATCTGTATTTAAGATTCCCAATGATATTCTGAACAAATACGTAGAACTTCCTTAGGTTTTGTCTAGTAGCTGCGCTGGGGTGATACTTACCATTTATCTGAGAGATTAGACAAGAAGTTACTTTTAGAAACTTCACTTGTTCCTGAATCTACTAGCAAAATTTTTTCATATTTAACAGTAATATATGGAGCTCCACTGATCCAATCACATCCCTGTTCCCAAAGTAGTGGTATGATTTTTTTTATGATGCAATGACATTGCAATGTGACATCATGGCTAAAAGAGATAATGCCATAACACTGAAATACAATTATCCAGATCATTAATGCTATGTATGGCATACATTTGCAAGACAATAACTCAAAAAGGAACAAATAGAGTGAAGGACTACTACAAAGATTGGGGAACAGAGGTCTTTCCTTAGAAGAGGTGTATTTCTGAGCTAGAAATATATCTAAACACATATGTGTGTATACCACACTTCTACCTGTCTTTCAAAGATAGTCCCAAGCTCCCTCCACCCCCACCAAGCTGACTGTATGCACACCAAATCCTATCCAAAAGGCACAGGAGTGCAGCACTGTGTTGGAGCTTATACGGCCAGGCTCTCAGCAGGGCTTGCAACCCCTAACGTAGAGCAGTTTCATGCAGCTTCACTGCTTTGACTGCCAAGCCACCTCACTGTCAGCCAGCTCAGAACACAAGCAGAGCAACCTTGGGTCTGTGTGCAAGGGTAACAACCCTGTACGTGCTTAGCTTGCTTTCTAGCAAGGCTAGGAAGGTTAATGAATGCTGTCTGTATGGAGGTAAGTCAAAGTATATTTGAAGTATGTCAGGATGAACAGAAAGAGACAGAGCTATTCAAGCTAAAGGAGAACATCAGAATAAAAAAGTGTTCTCAAACCATGTTAGCCTGGAAATTAGAAGGTTCCTAACCTACAATGTTAGAAGGCTTTGACATGATCTTTCAATCAGAATACTGATGAGCAAAGAGCTAGCTACTTCTAACCAGTAGTTTCTGAAGGAGATTGTAGAAACTGAATGTGTATGATTACAGGAACTGTATTTAATAGCCCACATAGTTCCTCCCAGGCATGTGATCCTAATAATTACTTTGACAAAGCAACAATAGATTATGTAAAATCTGTAGAACAAGGAATGGGAAATCTTTATGAATTCTGCTGAAGAGAACACGAATGAAACCTTCCTCCTTGAGGTGTGAAATGCTTAAATGGTGCAAGTGTTCTGTAAATAGAAGTGCAGAGCAGCCAACTTGTGGTGTGTTCAGGTCTTTGCCTCAGGGAAGCATTCACACTAATGGATGCATATTTGTATCTTAAGAAGCTAGTTGGTCTCAGGAAAATTAGTCTGGCAGTTTTCTGAGAATGTATCTTGCAAACTTTTTAGTGTATCCATTTCAGATCAGATTAATGTTCGTGCTGTTTCAATTTTAATTTGAGCTAGACCCAGGAAATTTCCAATAGAAGATCAGAAATAGAATGACTTTCTGTAACCTATTCCTATTTCTCTACAGGTTTAATCTGAGTAAGATTTACAGAGATTTAAGTTTTTTTCCTTTTTTCAAGCCTAATTAAAAAAATATCATCAAATGCATTTCCAAAAAAAAAAATATATCCTAGCTGCAGTTTTCAAAAAGCCCTGAATTCTCAATGGAAAAAGTATGTCTTCTTTTCACTAGAAGAAAATCTTTCCTACAAGTCAATGGTTTGTCATGTAAAATACATTGCTATCTGTAAGTGTGGGCAGCAGCTTTCATGTATTGACTTGTGTATTACACTGATTCCAGGGTAGGATGCTGTAGAAGTAATTACTAATTCAATAGTTAGGGAAATACTTATTTGGTCCTTACATTTTATTTCTGGAGAGAACTTTTTCAAAAGTGTTAAAATTAACTTAGAGGAATGGTTTTAAATTGCAGAAGTGTTATAGGCTCTAAAGCATCAAGTCCTGCATCCCATTCTCAGGTGGTTTTGAAGATTACTGCCATTAGTCTCTGTTTTGCATATGTATATCCTGCACGCCAGCACTGTATGTTTCGTTAACAGCTTAATCCTTGAAAGACAGTGAAAAAAGTTATGCAGATTTGACAGGGACTTGTAGACCAAATATAATTTCTGTTAGCTTGTGTTTCACATTGAAAAAAATACATTTTTTCAGCTAATGCTTTAGTGTGTAAAAAAAATCGCAAATAACTCTGCAGGTGCTTATATAGGTAATACTGTAAACCTTTTAAAAGTGTTACATAAGGGGATAAAACAGTTCCTTGTGATTATGTTTTTAATATGTGTTAATTGCACAACACAACTGAGATTGTGAAGTTTCAGCATTCCAAGCAGTTACAATAACATGCATTTAAAATCTCATATTAATAGAAAAAGTTAAATGGGAATGTCAGGGCAAATATGTGTCGGCTTCCTTACAGACTCCTTCACTCTGTGTTTGTTCCACTGCTATGGTCAAGATAGAATCATAGAATCATAGAATCA